>NC_091741.1:28717330-28902330 GCF_043380555.1 Nothobranchius furzeri | reverse complement strand
GATGTAGTAAAGCTCACCACCATCAACCCTCTGAAACCAGATGTTTAGATGCGCTGAACTTCTAAACCTCGTTGGAGACGTTGGTGGTTTGGGTAAAACCCAGAGAGGTGTAGCTGAAACTAGGTTGATGTTTTGTAGAGAGCTCTGTGGAGCTGAGCCGTCCTGTGCCGCCCTTCAGCCCCCAGCCCTGGCACAGCTGCCACAAACTGATCTACGTGCGACCAAACCCAAAGACGGGGGTGCCGGTGGGTCACTGGCCCATACCCGAGTCCTTCTGGCCGGACCAGAATTCTCCAACCCTGGTGAGCAGAGAATAGGCTGAACTTCTGGTGAGTCTCTCCTCTCTGTGGGGCGGTCTTCCTGACTCTAGCTGGCTGTGACTTTCTCCCAGCCGCCTCGCTCGGCCCACCCCATGGTGCGTTTCTCCTGCGCCGACTGCGACCCCATGGTGATCGACAAGCTTCCCTTTGATAAGTATGAGCTGGAGCCCTCTCCGCTCACCCAGTACATCCTGGAGAGGAAGTCACCACACATGTGCTGGCAGGTAGGTGTGACATCATCACTCCCACAGGTAGTTACATCAGTCGCTCGCCGCTGTAACACGGGTGTTTCCAGGTGTTTGTCAGCAGCAGCGGGAAGCAGACGGACTTAGGAAAGCCGTTTGGTTACCTGAAAGCCAGCACTACTCTCACCTGTGTGAATCTGTTCGTCATGCCCTACAACTACCCAGTCCTCCTCCCTCTCCTCGGTAAGAGCCGCTCCTCCGTACCTTTATCTGGGTCTGCCCTGAAGCGGTAACACTCTTACGCTAAACACCAGATACTTTGCTGTTAGGAGGACCCAGAATAACAAAACCCTCCTCACAAACTTTCTCCCATCAGATGATTTGTTTAAAGTCCACAAACTCAAACCAAACCTGAAGTGGCGACAGGCCTTTGAGATGTACCTGAAGACGATGCCTCCGTACTACCTGCTGGTAACCCGACGCTCCCGTCTGTCTTTGTGGAAGGTTCTGTGTTCGCTGTTGTTCACTAACTCCGCTTTGCTCTGCTGGCAGCCCTTAAAAAAGGCGCTGAGGATGATGGGAGCTCCAAACCTCATCGCAGACACCATGGACAGTGGTCTGAGTTACAGTGTCATCTCCTACCTGAAGAAGATGAGTCAGCAGGTAAACGGCCGGCGCTCACGCAGCTTCAGCTGACGTCAGCAGGAAAACGGCGGCGGGTTAGGGGCATTCATAGAAGTTTAAAACAAGACAAACACGTCACGGATTCTCAACCTCATGCTTGTTTGTTAGCGTGAGAGCTAAACCGGCTGACCTGAGCTCGTCACGCTGTCATCGCCTCAGGCTGCTGCTTTAAGCTCACACACACACCGTCTGAGGATTCCTGGACAGATTTCACCTTTGACCAGTGTTTGGAAGACACGTCGGACACTACCGACATGTTCTGATGTTCTCTATCGACATACCGACCGACGTGCCTCCACTCTTAACTAGAAAAATAAAAAAGTTCCTGAAAACCACAGAATGCAGACTGTTACACGGGTTAGGGCATAACATGTAAAGGTCAGAGGTCAACCTACTGTTGAATCTGAGGCGTGTGACCCTGGTTTTAGTCAGATCGTCCAAAGTCAGATGACCTTGATCCTAATGTTTGTCCTGTGCTTCCTAAAGGCGAAGCTCGAGTCAGATCGGCTCATCGTGTCGGTGGGGAAGAAACCTCCTCAGGAAAGTGGCATAAAGGTGAAGAACCACTCCAGTTCTCTCTCGTTGGCCCACCGGCGGGACTTCAAGCAGCTGCTGCAGGGAATCACCGGGGAGGCGCCGTTTCGCCTGGCGGACATCAACTTCAAAGAGTTCGCTGGCTTTCAAATCGCCTTACTCAGCAAGGTAGAGGAGCGACGGCAGCCATGTTTCTGCCGTCTGTGGCAGTTCACAGCGTTTTAGCTGGTTTCCACTCAACCCTCATCCAAATGTGTTCACAGGAGGTAAAACCTCAAACTTACCGGAACGCCTACGACATCCCGAGACGGAGCCTCCTTGATCAGGTCACCCGCATGCGCTCAAACATGCTGCGGACATCTTTGAAGTTCATCCAAGGCCAAGACGATGGTATGTAGATCGTAGCGAGCCACAGATCACCTAATCGCTTGTTCTTCTGGACGAAGAAACGAGTTGTTGGGCATCTGATTGCTAAGCTAGCCTGCTAGCCTAAACAAACACAACCGATAGAGCAAAGTCGTGTTGCTGCTCATAAAAACCCAGCAGAACCGATGCAGACCATCTGTTATTACACAGCTTTGTTATTCCCCAACAATAAAACCTGTGAGGGCTGTAATATGGCTGAATAAGAATTACTACACATAATAACGTTAACACATTTAGACCGCTGTAAAAACCCAGCGATCAGTGTGTTTTCAACACATCATGTAATTGAGATCTGTTGAACCCAAAAACACCTCAAACCAAATGATGTGAGCTGTAAAGGATGTTGTCATGAACTGAACCGTGCGTGGCTCTCAGACTCGCTGCACAGCGTTCCCGTGGCTCAGATGGGAAACTACCAGGAGTATCTCAAAATGATGCCGTCTCCTTTAAGAGAGCTGGACCCGGATCAGCCCAAAAGGCTGCACACGTTTGGGAATCCTTTCAAGCAAGATAAAAAGGTACCTCTCGGATCCCTCCACCCTACCTGCCCGTCGCTGCTGTTTGATTCGTTGTCCCACTCGGTGTCAGCGGACGTGTTTTCTTCCCAGGGGATGATGATCGACGAGGCAGACGAGTTTGTGGCTGGCCCTCAAAATAAGAAAAGAGGAAATTCTAATGATTCCAACTCCAGTTTGACCATGAAGCGAAGGCGGAGCATGTCCCCGTTGCTGCGGCGACCACAGACTCCTTCAGGGAACACCAACCAAGCAACGATAGGGAAGAGTCCAGCAGGAGCTCAGGGCCAACAGGGTCTCCTCAAAGACTCTCCACAGCACAAAGGTAGGAGCAGCAGCAAGTCCAGGTGTTCTCCAGGAGGGTCCAGCATAGTTAAATAGTTCTCTGGTGTTCTTTATCCATCAGGAGTTGATGGGAACAACTTGGTGATCACTGAGAGCAATGGAGATGGTGTCCTTGAGTATGACTCTGGAGAAATCTGGCCCACTGACCTAGACACGGAGGGGATGAGTCCATCTTCACTGGTTGTAGAAGACAAGTGTGCTGCAGTGGTGTCAGATCAGGACGAGGACATCTGCAGGGCAGAAGAGGCGGAGATGGACGATCATCTGGAAGAGCAGCTGCTGGAGGAAAAACACAACTGTGAGGATCTGAGTCCACAAGGTGAGGTGGACATCTCTGAAGCTGATCCTGCAGCTCTGGAGACCATCTTCATATCTCCACTGGATGGCTGCCAAGCAGAGCTCCGGAGCCGAGTCATCAAGGAGGTCCGCAAACCTGGACGGAGTGAGTATGAGCCCGTAGTGGATCCTGCTCTGGCCCCACGAAGGTCCCGTTTGATGTTTCTTTTGTTTCTGCTGTTTGACTCAGATTATGAAGCCATCCTGGATCTCCTGCAGCAGGTGAAAGGATCTGAAAACACGCAGAAGTACTTCATCCAACACGCCATCAAAGAAGCTGCCAGGTGTGTGTGTGTGTGTGTGTGTGTGTGTCAGTAGAATAATTTCAACCACTTCTCTTTTCATCCATGTTCCAACAAGCCGCTGCTCCACGGTGATGTTTGATACTCAGACTAAACTACAAAGTTGGGTATTTATGGTTATTTTATCCAGTAACGACCGGTTTTCCTAAAGCTTCCTGCTCGGGTGAAAACGTGGTGGTGCACGCCGGGCCCGCGGTTCACAGACAGAGGCCCGCAGCTCTTCCTGGTTGACTTTCAACATAAAAAGTTAGAGTCCCATAGTCGTCATCACACACTGGTGAAGTTCATCGGGGGCAGCAGTAGCTCAGGTGGTAGAGCGGGTTGCCTCATGATCGGAGGGTCACGGGTTCGATTCCAGCTCCCGCCAGGGGTGTCCTGCTGTTGTGTCCTTGGGCAAGACACTTCACCCAACTTGCCTGTGTTAGTGGTGGTCAGAGGGGCCGACGGCGCCGAATGGCAGCCTCGCCTCTGTCAGACCTCCCCAGGGCGGCTGTGGCTACAAGTAGCTTACCATCACTAGCAGTGTGTGAGTGTGTGAAAGCGTCTTTGGGTGTCTAGAAAAGCGCTATATAAGTTAAGTGCATTATTATTATTATTATCTACCCATTTGGCCCATCCCAATCCAACCCCATAAAGCTGAGTGTCAAGCAGGGAGGCGTTGGGTCCCATCTTTAGTATGACCCGACCTGGAACTGTACCCCGATCTCCCAGTCCCAGGGCGGACACTCTACCACCACCAGGCCACTGAGCTGGTTACGAGATGATTAACCTACAAACAACCCAAAGTAACACGAGTAAAGATCTCCTGTTAGCACTGAGCCTGCGTTGTTGTGGAGGCCTACAGACGTCACATGAATGCTTCATTTCTGTTGGGGTTTAGAGATGTTCAGCACTTAGCTGTGGCAGCCATATTGAATCAGGCTGAGTCCATAAGTGAATCCGTGACTGCTGAACATTCAGTAATTCACTTGAATCCATTCAGCTGATATTTAGTTACCAGGGTGATGCTGGATGAATGTTTAAGTCACTACTGGATTTCTGAGACCAACCTTCATCCCAGCTGTCGTTGCTTGCACTCTACTTAGCTTTCTCTTTTTCTGACAGGTTTAAGAAGCGGGTTTTGATCCAGCAGCTGGAGACCATCCTGGTGGAGCTGGGAGGGGGACCGGACAACCTGCTGCCAGCCTCCAACTCATCATGGGAGGTGGTCTCAGCAGATCCGGACAAGTCTCCTTTCTCCTGAAGGTCCTCTGCTGCTAGGTTTTACCAGTAAACAAACGTTCACGCTCGTCTAGTGTTGCTGCATCGTGTCAAAGAGTTCTACTGGAGGTCGTCAGAACCGAGCCCTTTGGGTTGTCTGGACAGGAAAAATATCCTCTTCATACTGACAGATGCCTCAAACATCTACATGGCTCTGCACACACACACACACACACACACACACACACACACACAGTCTGATGCTCTCTAAAGCCTGACCTCCTTCAGCTGGTCTGAAAAGTGTTTCCAAACATGTTTTTATAAATAAAACATTTTTCATATCGTTTAGCGACGGGCAGGAAAAACCAGATCAAACCAGATGACATCTGCTACTCACTGATTTTTTTATTTCCTGTATTTATTGTCTTTATTTCTCCGGGTTGATTCTGTTATCTAATACTTGACTGTTTTTAGAGGTTGGTTCTGACGCGCTCCAGCATCAGGGGTTGTGCAATATGGATCAAGTCTGTGAGCTCCGGGGGTGGCGGTGCTTTTCTGAGAGGGTTCAGTCGTTTTAATGTGGTCGTTTAAGGATCGGACGTTCGTTCAGTTAGGCATAATCCACCCTGGTTGGATGTGAAGAAACTCACGACTGAACGAGGGTTTCAGTGGTTTCCAAGTGTGTAAAAGTTATAATCATCAAACTGAGCAGCTTCTGTTTGAGTAGGTAGAGGTCACGTCTGACAGGATTGATAAGCTAAAGGCTAGTCTGACAGGAGCCGAATGTTTTGCTGCCATCTTAAAGCAGCTCCGATCTTTCACACTGCTTTTGTGATTAATGCCAAACACAATCGGCAGCTAGGTGTAGCTCTCCAACTAGAACCAGCAGGAGCGGACGTTCCTGCTGAAACTACCGTGTGAGGCTGAATCAACAATGGTGTAAAGCTTTTTCAGGTTTACATGCAGCAGCGGCGGCTCACCAGACCAACTCCTGTGAAAAATACACCATCTACACAGTTAGAGGTGCACCAAAAATAAGCACCGGTGCTCCAGGTAATGCACCGTCGCCCGTTCACCAAGGTGTGTGAATGCACCGTCCCTCTAAGCACCAGTTACCATGAGAAATAATAGATTTTACACGCAAGGTTTGGATACCAGAATTCTCGTTCCCAAGTTAATCAGAGCTTGAAAACAAAAAGTCTCCAAGTTGGTCCAAGTCAAGCTTGTCGGCTGTGCAGGGATCAGAAATCAGAATAACAACTCGCCACTTTTACACAAAAACAAACTGCAGTCCCGATCAGTGAAAGCTGTTTTCACCCTGCAGTATGTTTGTGCGTCAGCGTTGGAGAAGCTGGTTTAAGGGTGAAGAGCCGCTGCCCGATCTTCTGCTGTCGGTTAAATACGCGAACAGAGGATTGTATCGCTTCATCTGTTCTCACAGCCGCTAACCCCGCGGCAGGAACACTCCTGGTCATCTCCACCACTCTGCAGGTTCTCTCCTCTCTTTGTTGTGATGTACATCAGATGTTCACTACTTATTATTCTTCATAGGCAGTTATAGATTATTTTTGTACATTTAACACCAGAGTAAAGAAATATTTTGTAAGAAATGTTTTTAAGCCATTTTTTGTAAACTGTTAAACCTTCAGAGCAGAATGTTTTATAAGGACACTTTTATACAACACACAATAAATAAAGCACATGTAGGGTGGCCTCTGCTGGTGTTTGTTTTAAATTTAACTTTAAACCAGTTTTCAGCACACTCATGCTTCCTGGAACAAAATCCCATCATAGATCTTTTGCATTTTGTTGTGTTTTTAAAACAAAATGTTTTTTTGTTCATCTTTAAACTTTTTCACCTTTGGACAAAAGTATCCTGCATCGAGAGAAAAGTCTAATGAAGCCGTCAGAATGCACGTTCGAAGCTTCTGTGTGTATGCATGAGGATGCTGAGTTACGTATATTTGAGGTTGTGCTTTAAACACACACACACACACACACACACTGTAAAGCAAAATGGTGCATGTTTCACAGTCACCTTTTATTGTGGCCAGTCTAAGGCTCACCTGTGCAATATTCACTAAGAGATTTAGGAACAACATCTGAGACTTGTGTCATTTGTGAATATAGAAAATGTTTCAGATCTTTGAGATGAGCTCATGAAAAATGAGAACAAAAGGGTTATGTTTATATTTTTTAACAATGAGCTGACGGTTATTTGCAATCACGAGAGATATCATCTTTATTTATAAAGCGCTTTCCATCAATGAGAGAAAGCGCTGCACACATAACAAAGATGTAAAACAACAGCAACCATGCAGTGACTAAGATAAAACAAAAGGACTAAAGCAATAAAGATATTCGTTAAAAGATAAGAACGACTAAGAAGGCTAGTGGAACGCCATGGTGTAAAAATGGGTCTTAAAAACTGGCAGAGAGGGTGCTTGTCTGATCTCTAAAGGAAGGTCGTTTCACAATTTGGGCGCCCAGACCGAGAAAGCTCTGCCGCCTCTAGTCGAGCAGCGCGCACGCGGAATGACCAACAACTCCAGCTGTGATGACCTCAAAGCGCGCGATGGAGTGTACGATGTGATTAAGTCAGAGAGGTATGATGGCACACGGCCCTGTAGTGGCTTGAAGACGAAAGTGAGTACCTTGAATTTGACTCTAAAAGAGACCGGAAGCCAATGCGGATGAGCCAGGATTGGTGTGATGTGTTCATGCCTCCTGGTGCCAGTCAGGAATCCAGCTGCAGCTAGGTAGATAGGTACTCCCACCCCATCCTGGGACTCACTTCAAATCGCAGTCATTTATCTCAGTAATTCCACTTAGACCGAGAGACCGTCTAAAGGCTCAGGAACCCTTTGCCGGTGTTCTGGATTCTTTAGCGGATTAGTGTGAAACTTCGAGTCTAAAATGTTCTAATTGTATGAGCATGTAATGAGTATCTCATTTATTAGTTTTACCTTTTACCTTGAATCACTGACAAATGAAATTTGGCACCATTTATATGAAAAAAAAGTGGTTCTCTCGCATTCGTCTAAAACCCTCCACCAACGTCATGTTTCGGACCAAGAGCGACTATCGGACCATCTGGGTGTCAGTCTCGCCGATACGCTGCACTTCCCTGGGTCCTCCATTCTTTACGCACTCATGTATTTAGCTAGCCTAGTGAACTAGACCAGATTCTTGCCTAATATTTATTTAGTCTGGCTTGCCAAGCTAGTATTTAGCAACAGAACACCACTGGTGTAAGAGGTTCATAACTCACTAATATCGGAGGAAAACAGCCGGCTGCTACCACTTTTAGGACAAACTACCAGATTCCCAAAAAGAAAAACACCAATTGAAGTCACAGACAACAAAAATAAATTTGGACGTAGATAACTGCTACTGGTGTTTAGTGCTAGCTCGTTGCCTCTGACGATACAAGTTTGTGTAAGACGGTGTTGTCCAAGGTGGAGCACCGTCTGCATTGGCCCAAGGATGGACTGCCTGCCTAAAATCAAGCCAGGCCTGGAGTAACTTGAGCGTTGTGGACTCACCTGCTGCACTTTTTCATGTGTTCTGGATGTGCCTGGAACTGCAGGGATATTGCAAGCACTCTCCAGGATTTATAGCAGACGTGACCAAGTCACTGTTTTGCAAGTCTTTCCAGTCAAGTCCAAGTCAAAGACAACCAAGTCCAAGCTGAGTCTAAAGTCAATGATGTGAAAATCCAAGTCAAGTCCAAGTCCTTCACTTTGAATTTTCAAGTCATAATCAAGTCATCTGTACAACTTCAATTTAATGACGATGATAATAAATTCCAGAATAAAAGCTTCTTAAAGTTTCATTTTTTTGCTCAAACAAGCAGGAAGTGCAACTGAACTTGATTATAAACAAAGAGCTGCTGCAGTTAGCAGAACAAGATCACACCCACAACCAAGGATGATTTATGATTTTTGTCCACGTCGTGCCACTTTTGTGCTAAAATATCAAATATGCTCAAGTCATCAAGTCAACAGATTCAAGTCCAAGTCAAGTCGTAAATCTTTATAGATTTTATCAAGTCAAGTCAGAAGTCATTAAAATAATGACTCGAGTCCAAGTCATGTGACTCGAGTCCACACCTTTGATTTGTAGGGACCATTGTGCGCCCGGATCCCAACCGCTTGTTTGGAGTAGTTGCAGTGAATGTTCCCTTGGACACGTCAGCTAGTCCGATTGCCTTTTTTTATCTTCTGGATAAGACTGTCCAGGTGGAAGGACTCGTTGGATCGCTGAGTTTATGTCCCATGCTCACCTAGAGAGAATTAGGCGCAGTGGTGGGCTAATGTCTGACTTGGGTCTTATTTTGATGGTATTACTGTGGATTTGTTGTTCTTTTTGTACATTTGTTTTGGTGTTTTAAGTTTGAATTAGTGTCACAGTGAGACTTTCTCTGTCTTTTTACTGGATCTGGTGTAGCAGGGTGGGTATGGGGGGGGGGGGGGGTTCATGTTAAAAACAATAAAAATTGAAAAAAAACGTGGTTTTAAATGCATAAATACAAATGGTCAAATACATCTAAAACTGCAGGAATGTGTTATCTAAATGCAACTTGCAGATAAAAATCCAAAACATCGGAGATTCCTGCTTCTCTGCAGATTAAACCCAATGTGTGGATTATGCTGCCACCTGGTGTCCAACATCTTCAACTGCAGTTTTCATTTCATCAGACTTTTGATGCTGCAGTCCTGCAGCAAGGTCACAGCAACAACAACCCTATGAGGATCCGCCCAAATGGTCGTAAATTAATCATCGGCATGTCCTTCAAATAAAATCACCCTTAAGCAACAATCAGACCCGTGAGCTACAGAGCACAAAGAGACGCTTTGTAAAATCAATATTTATTAGATTAAAAACATTCTGTTGATTCTTAAAGTGTTCAATGACAGAAAAAAGATCGTCTAATTCCTTTCAGCATCACAACCGCTCCAAAAATGACTCCTGCTCTCGTTGAGCCAAAACAAAACCCTGTTTCTTCCAAACAGGAAGTGCGGTCCATTGCAAGGAAACCACCGTGGGGGCACAAAGAGTCGTCAATTTGTGAAATAATAAAACCCATTCAGCCTCATCTGGACAGAAGCTGGAGACGGGCGTGAAGATGAAGCGGAGTTGTAACAAAACCCTCATAAAAAAAAAAGGATCTACAAACACACAGACTTAGTTCAGAAGCGGGACATGTCTCAGTATCTTAAGACTCCAGAGCAAAGACACACCATATATACAGCCAGATCCGCTTGGAAAATAAACCGAAGGGTTGGCACGGTCGAGTGTTGAACATGAAGGGAACAACCTTTACAGACAGATGCAGGTTAGTTTATTAATAAATAAGAATCTGTCCACCCTGCCTAAACAAGACAAACCCAAACGGGGCGAGGAACGAGGCTGCAGGCAGGATCGGTCATCTCAGTGCAAATGGTCCAGCTTACGTAGCCTGAGGGGGTTGGGCAGAGCCTGCTGATTGGGTACCGAGGACGGCTCCTCCTCCGCTGAGCTTAATAAAACGCGACCTCGATGGTTGAAAAGGTAAAATGACGGATGGTTCCTCAGAGTGTCAAAAGTTCTGAAGAGAGGAAAAGAGATTATTTAAAACACGAGAGCTCGTCACAGACAGTTTAAACCAGAGAACACAGACAGAGTGACTCATTCTGGCCTCTTTGAGCTGTTTTTGTATAAAAGTTATCAACAATCACCATCTTACCTGTTGTAGAAGGCGTTCTGAGCAGCTGTCGTTGGGAGAAATAGTGTTTACATCCTACATGACTGATGAGCTGCCATCTTTAAACAGCTCCTAAACGGCGTTATTTCAAAAGTCCATCCTGGTGGATATAAACCCTATTTCTCAGAACAGAGGCTGTTCAGGAAGCCATCTATGACGTGTTAGATGGTAAGCACAACAAACCCTTTAACTCCTGGTTGGTTCTAATCAGTGAGGCGTTGGTGGGGGTCGCGTGGAAGAGAAATGATGTTAGAAAATTAAAGTTGTTGACGTTAAAGGTTGGAAAAAGCAGCAGAATATTGTGCAATAAGAAGTAGGCCAACCATGATTAGTGCCTAAATGAAAACGGGAGGTTTTAAATGCAGCAGCCTGTTGAACACGGAGGTGGGAGTGTCATGGTTAGGACTCAGAACAGCCTTTTTCGTTACTCAGCAGATTACTGGGGGACAGAATTGTTAATTCCTTGATGAGATATATATCCTTCTGCACCATTCAGGCAGTTTGGGCCTGTGCACCCGCCACCATAGCAAAGGAACTTGTAAATCCTGTCCTGCATCGACAGCCTAGGTTATTTTCTTCCCTTTCTCTGAGTAATGAAAGAGCTGTGTCACTTCTTGGCACGCTGTTGCACCGGTGTTGTTAGCAAATGAGGGTGGGGAACAGCTAACGTGGCTTCTTAAACTGCTGGTGTTCCCAACATATTCAGAAATGGCTTTTAGTGTCTTAGGAGCAGCTTTAGCCGGTACTGCAACCTCACAGCTTCCTTCCGCCAGAGCGCGGCAGCAGCCACCACTATACTGATGTACATGCATACTGATGAGTACGTACTGAGACAAAAAATAAACAAATAAAATATCAGCCAATTTTATTTTGGAATCAAATATTTATGTTGCAGTTTAAAGAAACAAACTGCATTACGTTATAATCGATTATGTGCTTCTTCAACGATGCATCATCATTCATGTCTGCATTTCGATGCATCAACAAGTACTTGCTTTTACCGAGTACCAGTGCCAGTACTGATAAATGTCATTACACTCCTTAAAATCAACTTGGAAATTGTTTCTATTCCTTTATCAGATTAAACTTAAATAAACATTCAGTGTATTATTTCTCTTATTTCACTGACAAAGCCACGCTCGTAGTGTACCTAAATGCTACTGAATCTTTGTAACAAACAGCCACGACTCCTACCGGTTTACCCAAAACTGACTTGGGTGGAAGTGCACCTTTAAAGGAGACTTATGCTAAACTGACCTTTTGTGCTGCTATATGGCTCTCTACTGCCTCAATAGCATTATCACCTTCTAACAGCCAATCAGGGGATGTGTGGGCATTAGGGATGGGTACCTTTGACATTTGAATTGATTCGGTACTAATTCCCGGTACCTAGGAATCGATACCGGTACTTAACGGTACCAGTTTTAGATACTTTTGAGTGTTTATTATTTTAATTCTCTTTTATAATAAAATATATATTTTTCTCAATATATAACCATATTTGATAAATATCACGATAAATAACATACAACTGTTTGTATTTTAACATCGTCCTTGTAGTTTTATAAGCTGATAATTAAACTGAAGCAAACATCTTTACTGTGAACTAAATTTACTGTGTATCTTCATTCCTTTTGCCGTCTTTTTTCTTTTGATTTTTTCTACTGGGAAGTTAGAATTTCCGAGGAGAAAGCGAACGCACCATTAGCTGATAACAATGGTGGCATAGGAAGGTAACATATCAAGCTAACGTTATCTTAAACAGTTTATTTAGCTGCTGGAGCAGATTAAAACGATGATGCCTCACACTTAGATCGTTGTCGCTGGTTTCACCTTCACCCAATCACCCGTCGCATTTAATAAAGTGAAGCCAAACTTTAGAGCGCGTTCATGTTCTTCTAGTCGGATATCCGGAGTTCCGAGGAGAAAGCGAACGCACCATTAGTGAAACGGAAGCTAACATATCAAGCTAACATTATCTTAAACATTTTATTTACCTACCGGAGCAGATTAAGATGAGGATGTCTCACTTAGATCGTTGTCGCTGGTTTCATCATCACCCAGTTACCCATCACATTTAGTGAAGTGGACCCAAGCGTTAGCGTGCGTTCTTTCTACCATGCTGCTCTGTTTACAACTCGCTCGCAGCGACCGACGACATAACGCTCTTGCGCATGCGCAGCTGTCTAGCCAAGTTCTCGTTATGAAGGACGGGAACCGAAACGAGGCACCGTTTGAAATGACGTGAATCGGTGCTCGGTCGGTTCTATGGAATTCGGTCGGTACCTTAAAAAGTACCGAATTCGGTACCCATCGCTAGTGGGCATGGCCAGCAACAGCCCATTAGCATTGGTAGAGCCCTCAAACGGCTCATTCTGTGTGGTACTGAAAATGTCAAGAATACAACTTTTAATGAGAGGAATTTGGTGCAAAAAATTGCATGGACCATAGAGCTAATACAACTACAGAATAAACGTTATAATTTGTCCCCAACAGTAACGTGTCTCCTGGCATTTTAAAGCGAACTTAATAACTACTGCAAATGTTTCGAGAACAACTGAATAATGAGATGTTTCAACAAATTAGTGTTTTTCAACCTAAATAAGACAAAGAACCGAGAGATGTTAGTCTCGTCGAACAGAGCTCTGGTGGTTGTCCATCCCTAACTAGTGTATCTGCCGAACTGCCTTATGGGAGTTGAGAGTGTCCCTGTGGAGGGATGTTCCACAGAGCTGAAATCGAACCGGGTCACAAACAGATCCGGTACCGGAGGCTGTAAAGGGAATCTACTCACTTGTTTTTCAGCTCCGAGGACGCGTCCATGTCCTTGAACTCTCCAGCGATGTGAACGATCCCGTAGCAGGTCATCACAAACGATAATAATGTCTGCAGAACGATCTGTGGTGGGAGCAAGACGACGGTGAAGACAAATAAAAAGCAGGGCTCTCTCTGAAGACCAGAGATGGGTTACTCACGTCGATAGGCAGCGTTTCGTGCTCCTTCTCTGTGAGCCGCATGTATGACCGATCTGATGGGAGAGTTGGGATTTAATCAGAGTAATATCGACAATAACTCACAGAATACTCTTAATCCAAACATTAAACGACGGCAGTCACACAGAAGCGAGCAGGTACAGATTAAAGTCTTCCTCCGTTGGAGGCTCTAGCGGAGCTAGCTAAGCTGCTGTGGCCACAGGCCCCGCGGTCCTTCACTCGGTGGAGACTCAGTCCAACCAGAACTAACCAACACAGGAAAACATCGGTCTAACATCTTGGCGCTGAAACTCACGCTGTGCTGCCGAGAACGCTGCGTGGGCCAAGGCAAAGAGTCCGATGCCGACAACACCTTTCCAAAACGAAGAAGCCATCTCGAAGCAGGGCTCAGAGGGACTGTGGGCACCGTCGTAAAACAGTCGTAAACTGACGCAACTGTCACTGCGTCAAAACCAAAACCTACCTGCCAAATGATTATTTATGTTCGTTAAATATTATTATTCGCAGCCTGATATCTGTAAAATCATTTTATTTATGTGTTTTTGCCCTCTATTTAGATTTTTGTGAGCTGAAAATACCCAAAGAAAGCTGTCAGACGTCAAATGGTGCATTCGAATCACATCCTAAATTACATGTTTCTAACCAAACTCATTGATCTCCAACCAATATATTTGATCGAAAATTGAAGATTAGATGTATAACTAGAAAGAGCTTTTCATGGTTTAGTGAGCGTTTGCGTCAAAATAAGTCCAGATACACATAATTTTATTCTGACCTCGATTTAAAACCAGAATATCCGAGTGTGCCCTGAATCTTCCACTACATCCGGTCTCTGCGTAGCTTCTTCCTGTTAGCTAGCGCTGTTCTCTCATGTTGCCTTGCTAAGCGCTCTGTTACAATAATTAAACTTTTACAGTTGTGTAAGATAAAATAAGCAAACATGGCAGACGCCATTCAGAAGAAATTAAAAGCGGAAGTAGAAAAGTATGCACAAATGCAGAAAGGTGGGTTTTCTTTATGTGCTATCACAAGTTTTAGAGGGCATGTAGCCGCTATGTGTGCATGAAGTAACGTTAGCTTTTTGGCCATAAGAATAGTTTTTTAACCCACCTGCGTGTTTTTTCAGATGTTAGCAAGAACATGTCAGCCAGACAGAAACTGGAGACGCAGCTGACAGAGAACAACATTGTTAAAGAGGTAACTTCAGTCCTGTATGGCTGTATATCACAACGGTTTGTGTGTAATAATCCAGACATGACTCGCCTGTGTTTCCAGGAGCTGGATCTGCTCGACAGCTCAAACACCATCTATAAACTTATCGGTCCTGTTTTAGTGAAACAAGATCTGGATGAGGCCAAAGCCACCGTGGCTAAAAGACTGGAGTACATCAACGGGGAAGTGTAAGTCAAGCTGCTGCTTTACTGTTCTACAGCTCACCTGCACACCAATGTCTGTGTCACAGTGGTGAAAGATGGTTAGATTTGATCTTGTTTTTACAATTTCAGGTGGACGAAGCCGGTTAAACCCTGATTTTACTCAGACTCAGGCAGGAATCTTAATGGAAACAAACATAAAATGTAATTCTGAGCAATGCCAGACGCAGAGATGAGATCATCAAATTAATGCGAATATTAAAAAAACAGTTGGCCCTTATCATTTATTGCCATTGACAGCTAAAGACGTCATTTTAAATCCAGTGGCTCGCTGCAATTGACAACTAAAGCTGTCAGTTGCATTGTTTTAACGGGGTGGGCGTGGGATCGAGCCCCCGCACCATGAGAGTAAACATGACGTCTCTAAAGCTGATCTTAGTCCGTGTGTCACACGTCACCTGATCAGGAAGGAGAAAATCCATGAATTGGGATATTGTTTTGGGACGCTGCTGTGAAAAAAGCGAGGCGCTAACCAGAAAAGCGTCTGCAGCTCACACTTGGACAACAGATTGTGAAAGAATGGTTAACGCTAGAAACACGGTGATTCTTCCTGATGTAAAAAGTGAGTCTACTCTTTCTTTCGATAGTTTTGGCGTTTGCATGATCATAGAGCACAACGTTCTGACTCTTCAAAATCAGTAAAAACGCTCAAAAACGCTGGCAGCCAGGGGATTTCTGATCAGAAAACAGCGCAGTGAGTGAGTTAAACAGGATCCACCATAGTTCCTTATTTTCTTGTGGGTTGAAGCTGCTGACAGTCGCTTTTAAAACCATTTATTTAACCAGGAAGTCTCATTTTTAGTTGAACATGAAGGGACTTTCTTAAATTAGCGTGTTTGACATAACCGAATCCTTCACTAAGCGATTCCGGGTTCTAGCATGGCGGTGGTTAGGATGATACGTTTCACCTCTTGAGTGTGCACTGACGGAAGCATATTTTTTGCGTGTCACTTTTCCACTCAAAACGCAGCACTGAAGAGATGAAGTTGGAGAGGAACGGAAAACTTCATCCACAAAGACCAGCAGTTTGTTTTACTGGAGAATTAGACTGGAAAACCGGCATTCCCAGTTAGAACCAGAGAGGAATGTTTCAGTAAATCTGAGTAAATACCTGCTGCTGGAATTAAATGAATCAAATACAAAATCAGAAAATACAAAAAAAAACAATCGAATCCAGAATTATAATAGTTTTACTAATTTTGCTTGTTATTCTCATCATTACATATTTCCAGAGATTGTGAGTTAATTAAAATTAAAAAACACAAATTCCATATTTCTGACTGTGAGGATTATGTATTTTGATACTCGACACCCAATGTGTCACATATTAAAATATGCTGACTAATCCCAGCTGTCAGCCGAACGAAGGATTAATTGTATTGGACACAGAGACAATCGCATATTTAAACCTGGAAACAAACAAACAAAAAAATTTGAAAAATACAAAAGCAATGAGACAAATGAAAAACCTGCTAAACTTTGGAGAAGCCATGGCGCTCACACCGCCTTCACACTGGCTCAGCAGGAGCAGGAACACCTCCCGTTCAGGTTCAGTTATCCTGGTTATTCCTCCTCTCCTCCTAATCCTCAACCTCCATCTTTGAGAGTGGAGCTTGAAAAATCAGAAAAATGTGACGGCTGGATCGAATCAACAACAAAAATAATTTTCCTACAAGGCATTCTGTTTCGGACACACAATCATTTATGTTGAAACGTACCTTAAAGGGATACGATGTAAAGTTTTCATATTTTTAATCATTTTCTTGAGTAAGTATGTGCTAGAATGACCCTTAAAGGAGTCATCACCCGTTACTACCGTGGATATCTACATCACATTATATTATTTAGGCCATGAAAGTCATTTGTATTGGAAAATTAATTAAAAAAGTGCTTTTCTGACCCTTTTTTGTAAAGGACAGGTTTTCTCACAAGAGCACACGCGATATTTCGGCTGTGCTGGGCGTGTCATTTGGAACCGTAGGGTGTCCATGAAAGATCCCGCCTTTCTCGCCTCTGATTGGCTAGAAGGACTCAACTACGATTGGCTATTTTATTTAGCAGCAAACTGGCTTCCCGGCCAGTGAAAATTCATTAGGAAGACATTATATGGATTTTTTTCAAGTGGAAAGGTGAAAACTTCAGGTGATGACTCCTTCAGCAGGGTTACAGAAATGTAACTCAGACCCCCGCAGCCCTCTGTGGCCAGAATATCACGCTTGCAACTTCAGAGTGCTGGACTTAGAAAAAATGGAGCTGACATGCCTGCTTGCAGCACATTTCCTGCATGTTTTAGATCACGAACAGAGCTGATATGTTTAGTTTAGTGATAAATCATTCCTGTAGACACTAATGAAGCTGTTAGATTAAGGTGTTAAAAACAAAGACGAATGCACTGCAAAAAGACATTTTGCTTTTGGTTCTACTAAACAGACACTAGGGGGTGCTAAAGCAAGCCAAAACTGCTAAACGTGTCTAAAAAAGATCAATTCTACACACAAGTGACCAGCTGTACAGGTGTAAGTCCTGCTGATGCATGTAAACTAAATACTAAAGTGTCACGCTCTGCCCCGTCCTGTTGCAGTCAGAGGTACGAGACGCTGCTGAAGGACATGGAGAAGAAATCCGAACAGCACAGAGAACTTCTGACCGTCTTACAGCAGGAGCTGCAGAAAGCTCAAGGCCTCACTCCTGGGAAATTATGATCTCACACACACACACACAGCAGAGTGGGTAATGATGTAATGTTAACCTGCAGCTCCGAGCACATCTGCTCGTCCTTCTTATGGTGGCTTTTCTGTTAATAAACGTCTTTTTTTTCATGAAATAAGCTTTTATGGCTTCTTTTTTTATTAAGAAAGGTTTACTTTAATGAAACAAAGTACAAATGGTCAGCAGCAGCAGGGTGTGTGTGTGTGTGTGCATCGTGGGTTTAGCCACCTGCTCTGCTCTCTCATCATCAGAGATGAAGTTGTTTTAATTAGACATACAGATTAAGATGAACTTAAAGTGATCATAAAACAAAATCTGAGTCAGAGCAGAAAGGGAGAGTTTGATTCACTTTATTTCTTGATCTGTGTTAACGACACACCATGAACCTTCTACTTCTCTTTCCTCTTCAGAACGCTAATAAAGGCGTCTTTAGGGACGTCCACGTTGCCGACGCGTCTCATCTTCTTTTTACCTTCGGCCTGCTTCTTCAGCAGCTTCATCTTCCGTGTGATGTCTCCGCCGTACTGCCAACAGCAAATAAAAACCCAACACACCCGTTAAACACGTGAGCTCCACCCGGAGGCGAGGCGAAGAAAGAAGTGTTGACTTACACATTTAGCCAGAACGTTTTTCCTGTACGGTTTTATTCTGAAATAAGCAAAAATCACTCATACTTTAGTTTAATGAGCAGCTGGAGTGTGTGTGTGTGTGCTTCATTTCTCCTTTTTACGTACGTTTCTCTCGCTATGACCTTACTTCCAATGGCCGCCTGTACGGCAATCTCAAACATCTGTCTGGGAATGGACTCCTTCAGTCGCTCACACATGGCTTTGCCGGAACTGTATGAACGTGTCCTGGAATGACATCACAGCCCTCGGGAGTAAATGAACTTTTAATGTGTGCTAATGCAGGGTATCTGCAGGTTCAAGGGAGCCAAATTTAAGACTTTTTAAGACCTTTTTTAAGGCCACTTTGACCAAATTTAAGCTATTTAAGCTCAACAGGTTGGGCGGGTAATCCAGTAATCGGAAAGTTGCAGGTTCAATCCCGGCTCCGGACAGAGAATTCTGCTGTTGTGTCCTTGGGCAAGACAAGTAACCCACCTTGCCTGCTGGTGGTGGTCGGAGGCACCGGTGGCGCCTCTGTCAGTGCGCCCCAGGGCAGCTGTGGCTACATCGTAGCTCATCACCATCAGTGTGTGTGTGTGAATGGATGAATGATACAGTGTAGTGTAAAGTGCTTTGGAGTCCTTACTCTGACAGGCGCTATACAAGTACGGCAGTACAAGTACAAGTAAAGTTATCATTTTAAAAAATTTAAGCTATAATTTCCAGCTATTGCCTGGAACCGGTGCTAACCACGCCGCGATCGTGGGATTAGCCGTCCAGTTACCATTAAACTTGCACTTCCCCATGGCGCAAGCTCCCACTAGCTTAACCAGCTAACGTGCTCATCTAAAAATATCCCCCCTTTCACAACCAACCGAACGTGTACGGTTCCGCTTACGCCAACACCGTACACAAAAAATGCTGAACACTAACTAGAAATTCATGAAAATTAAGACCTCTGGAAACTGTATTTAAGGATTATTTGTCATTTTTAAGGATTTTTAAGGCCTTAAATTTGGAAAAGCTAATTTAAGACTGTAGGAGCCATTATTGTTTTGGTTTAGATTAGATTATGATCTAAGTTTATTTTGATAATGTTTTATGTACATTTCAGTTTATTGCACTATGGTTTGTATTTCCTTTGACCACTGGTGGCACTGCGGAGCCTATAAAGGTGTTGAGGTGGCAGTGCACTGGCGTTTTGTGGGTGACGGGAGGTCACACGGTTTTTACCGCTTCATTTTGGTTTTATATGCCACATCTAATTTGCCGTTATAACTTTTCATCATTTACATAAACCTGGACAAGAAATAGCCATTCTGGACCCAGCTTGTGATTGTCAACATATTCAATAAATGGGACAATAAACCCAAATCCGCTTTCTGCCTGGACAATATTGTTGAAGCGAGTCATTGCCTCCACCCGCACCCGAGGGTGACTAAAAGTGGGACTTGATAGTCACTACAACAAGTAAAAACCTGGACCTGTCTAGAATTGGAGGAAGTCGCTTCATCTGGAGCTCATCAGGAAAAGTTTGGCAGGTGCCACACCCGCAGCGCTGTTTACCTGGAGGTTGGATTGAGACGTCAGCATACATCGATCCTTTGTTGGGACTCCAAAGCAATCTAAAAGGTTTGAGGCACAAGCAAAACATTCAAGACATCTCCGGTGAGTGCAGTCATCCTTTTGGGTTAAAGACGCTGGAGTGGAGTTTTGATGCGCTGCGGCCGCTGCGGCCTGACAAGAGCTGATTGCCTGCATAAGAACTGCTAAGGATATTGATGGCTTCCACTCATTAAACTGTTCATTCATGTGCTGATGTCTGGAAAACACAAACGTGACTGTGTCAATACTCGTGCTTTGTGGCAAATTAAAGCGCAGCAGTGCGTAAAATAGCGCGAGGAAGAGCGCCACAATCATCCGTGTTTGCTGAATGGTGTTTTATGAATGAAATGGATTTGGATAATGATGAAACCAATTTTAGAGACAATGAAAATGAAAAAAGACAAAGGAAGTTTTCTGTTAAAGGTTTGGCTTTTGAGATCGAAAAACTGCAAAAGGAGAGGTCTTATCTATTTAAACAAGCCAATAAAATAAAGGCAAAAATAAAAGACCTTTGTTCATCATCTGCCAATTTTATTGCCGTCAAACAACATCTTCAAGGGTTCAGTGCATTATGTAAAAATGCATCTTCACTTCATGACACTTTATTAAAGGAGTTTTCTTTACCCGAAGACGAACAACAGAGACAAAATGCATGGTTTAAAGATAAAAGTGCTGCAAATGAAGCGTTCGTGAATGAAGTGTGCAGTTGGTTAAAAGAAAACGAAGTTTTGAATGAAAATGAAAATGCTGATGATGAGCCCGACGCGAAGGTTGGGGTGAAAGAATATGATGAACATTTTGACCGTGTTAAACCTGAAGATAGTGCGTCAAATGTATCCAAACGGTCGCGCAAAAGCAGCCGTGCGTCTGGATCAAGCACTTCATCCGCTTGTAAATTGGTCATGGCAGAGAAAGCAGCATTGATTGAGAAAGCTGCTGCTCTGAAGAGGAGACACGAGCTGGAAGAGCAAGAGGAAAAACACAGACTGGAAGCGGAGAAATTAAGAAAGCAAAAGGAACAAATGGAGTTGGAAGCACAAATAGCTGCTGCATCAATAAAACTCTCTGTTTTGGAAGGAAGTGATGTGGGAAGGCGATCCTGCTCAAACGGCATGAACTCTTATGTGAGCAAAGGACTCAGAGAACAAAGGCAAGCCGAGTTTAATCCTCAAGCAAAGGAATTTGTGCCAAAAGGTGCCGTCTTTCAGCTGAGCTCAACAGCGCCCCTAGTGTCTGAACCAGATGCTCGACCTAAAACTGTCACACTCAAGTCAAGTGCACCGACTCGATTCAAGCAACAAAAGTTAAAGATGTCCATTCAAAGTGAATCATTACAACCACAATCTTCCCAAAACCAGCAGCAGAACCCTGTGCAAATATTTTCACCTGTGGACAACAATGCAATTTGTGCTATTATGCAAAAGCAAAATGAAATCACAGCAATGCTTGTTCAGCACCAATTATCAGCTACGTTGCCCCAGCGAGAAATTCCAGTTTTTGATGGTAATCCACTACAATGTATTTCATTTTTTAAAGCCTTTGAACATTGTGTGGAGGGAAAAACCAGCAGCTATCAAGACTGTTTGTACTTTCTCGAACAATACACCAGGGGACAGCCAAGAGAGCTTGTGAGGAGCTGCATGCATATGCCATCACAGCAAGGTTACCAAAAGGCAAAAGGTCTTCTAATGGAGCACTTTGGCAATGAACATAAAATAGCAACAGCGTATATGGACAAAGTCATTTGTTGGCCAGCAATTAAAACTGAAGAAATTCAAGCTTTGCAAGACTTTGCTTTGTTTTTAAGAGGATGCTGTAATGCTATGTCTGACATACATTATATGGAAGAACTTAATCTACCATCCTACATGAGGCAAGTGATCCTGAAATGGCCCTACAAGCTACGTGAAAAATGGAGAACTGCAGCCTGTGAACTACAGGAACGGCGAGGTTTCAGGGCAACATTTACTGACATGGTCACCTTCCTTGAGCATCAAGTAAAAATATTGTCTCATCCTTTATTTGGAGACATTTCTGAAACAAGACCGAGTCTTGCAGCAAAGGAAGTACCAAGAAACAAAGGCTCAATAAAGACCAACATCAAAGGAAGCACCTTTGTTACAGCTATAGCACCCAGTGACTGCGCTATATCTTCCCCATCTGTGCTACCAAAGCCACAAGTGCAGCCAGTAGCTACCAGAAGTCCAGCTCCAGAAGCCTGTCCATATTGTGATCAATCTCATTCCTTATTGAAATGTCCAAAGCTAACCAGGATTCCTCAAAAGGATAAAATTGAATTTCTGAAAGGAAAGGGAATATGCTTTGGATGTTTTAAGGTTGGCCACATGAGTAAGGAATGTAAAAATCGCCTCACTTGTGATAAATGCAACCGGAAGCATCCTACAATCCTACATTCTGACAAAGAACAAGCTAAAGCCCAAGAAACACCTGTCAGCAGTGCCCTCGTGTCTCATAAGGCTGATGTTTGTACTGATGGAGGAGAGGACTGTACTCTTTCAATTGTTCCCGTCAAAATAAAATCTAAGAAAGGAGATCAAGTGTTTCAAACTTATGCCTTCTTGGATCCTGGAAGCACAGCAACCTTCATTACCAACAAATTAAAGAAGAAACTAAACGTGCAAGGCCCAAAGATTAACATCTTGCTGCGTACTATGGGCCAAGAAAGGTTGGTGAGCAGCTGTTGTGCCACTGGACTGGAAATTTCGGGGCTACAAAGTAACAGCTTTGTAGAACTTCCTGAAGTTTACACACAAGAAGCCATTCCAGTCTCTCGGAACAACATTCCTCTTCAGAGAGATGTTGAAAAATGGGACTATCTCAGCACCATCAGGATTCCGGAACCGAATGCTGATGTCGAGCTTTTGATTGGAATGAATGCATCAAACCTCATGGAGCCATGGGAGATAATCAACAGTCAAGGCAACGGACCATACGCTGTCAGAACTCTACTTGGATGGGTCATTAATGGTCCCCTGCGAAGCAGTGTAACTACCCAGAAAGGCTGTACAACTGTTTACGCAAACAGGATTTCTGTTGCCAAACTGGAGGAGCTGTTGATATCTCAATACAATCAAGACTTTGATGAAAAAACACTGGAAGAAAAACATGAAATCTCAATCGAGGACAAGAAATTTATGGAAATAATGGAAAATTCAGCTTGTATGCTGGATGGACATTATTGTTTGGACTTGCCCTTCAAAAAGGATGACATTATCATGCCCAACAACCGGTGTGTTATGGCACAACGCCTTCAGACCCTCAAAAGAAAGTTTGAGAGGAACAAAGTCTACAAAAAGGAATATACAGCATTCATGATGGATCTTATCGACAAAGGCTATGCAGAAAAAGTACCTCTTGACCAGATGGAACCCAAAGAAGGAAAAGTCTGGTATCTTCCACACCACAGTGTCTATCACCCAAGGAAAAAGACTTTGAGAGTGGTTGAGCCTGTCTCCCAGACAATGTCACAGCTATGGACTTCATGGCTTCAAGATCCGCCAAAAAAAAAAAAAAAAAAAAAAAGGAAACTTGGAAGAATAATCAACACTTATCCTGACAAAAATGGACTTGTTAGAGCAGTTCAGCTGAAAACGAAGACCGGGCAGCTGGAGAGGCCCATCTCGAAGATCTGCCTTCTTCAAGCAGCTGTATAAGATGGAGAGAAGATACTGCATGGGACTACATGGGACATTTTTTGGCTCCTTATTTTGTTATTATTTAATTGTGCTGTTTACACAATTGGGGCCGGTGTGTAGGAGCCATTATTGTTTTGGTTTAGATTAGATTATGATCTAAGTTTATTTTGATAATGTTTTATGTACATTTCAGTTTATTGCACTATGGTTTGTATTTCCTTTGACCACTGGTGGCACTGCGGAGCCTATAAAGGTGTTGAGGTGGCAGTGCATTGGCGTTTTGTGGGTGACGGGAGGTCACACGGTTTTTACCGCTTCATTTTGGTTTTATATGCCACATCTAATTTGCCGTTATAACTTTTCATCATTTACATAAACCTGGACAAGAAATAGCCATTCTGGACCCAGCTTGTGATTGTCAACATATTCAATAAATGGGACAATAAACCCAAACCCGCTTTCTGCCTGGACAATATTGTTGAAGCGAGTCATTGCCTCCACCCGCACCCGAGGGTGACTAAAAGTGGGACTTGATAGTCACTACAAAGACTTTTAAAGACTTTTTAAGGACCCGCAGATATCCTGTAATGATGGAAGAACAAACCAGTGACATCCATAGTGGTCAACAACGTGCACTTACAGGCGTGGACAGAATTGTTGGTACCCTACGGTCAGTGTAAGAAACCCACAATGGTCACAGAAACAACTTGAATCTGATAAAAGTAATAATACATAAAAATTCTATGAAATATAACCAATATGATGCTTCAACCGAATTAATAAAAAAAATAAACTCGTGGAAAAGGCCTGGACCGCAATGATGGTAACTCTATAAAAGAATGAAAATAATGTGACCAAAGGGACGTGTTAATTCAAGGTGCGTCCACCAGTTAGCATCGCAGGTGTCTACGGTCTTGTAATCAGCCAGTGGGCTCCAGGTAGTCGGTGTGTTTGACACGGTGTGTACCACACAACCCAGACCAGAGGAAGTGAAGGAAAGAGTTACCTCAAGAGATTAGAAAGAAAATGATAGACAAGCATGTTAAGGTAAAGGCCATAAGACCATCTCTAAGCAGTTAAACGTTCCTGCGACTGCAGCTGCACGGATTATCCAGAAATTTCAGCTCCACGTGACTGTAGTCGGGATGTGGCCCCAGGAGGAGAACTGATGACGAATCAAAGAGTTGGATCTAGGGCTGCAACAAACGATTATTTGGATAATCGATTAATCGGATGGGGTCTCGACACGATTAATCGATTAATCGGATTACATGGGGAAATTTTTAAAAACTGCTAGGGAAACGTTATTTCTCTCCTTCCTTCACTTTATTTAACACAACATTATTAGAAAACAGTTCAATAGCAGAAAAACAACATGCCATCACCTAAATTGTCTTATAAGGTGTATAGACAGAGACCCTAAGCTACATCTATCTGTGACCTAAAATGCTTGGTCCAAGTTAAACAGCTTAAGGGCAATTCTCATCTGTTTTGTTTGATCTCATCTGTTAATATTTATTTTAAATGTAATTAAACATAGGCTCAAAATTGATCACTATTTCCAAAACTGACTGAAAAAATACCAAATAAAACAAAAGTAAATGAATGCCATCCTCCTTGCAATGATGCCCTGGGCAACTGCCATAAAGTCACATCAAGAAATGCTGCTGATCATTCCAATGATCCCAAATAGACTCACATTAGGCCACATGAAAGCAACTGAACCCAAAAATATATTAACCAGTATATAACTGCACTCTCACACAACACACCTGCAGCAACAGTTAGAACTCCTCCCTCCCTTTTAAAAGCGTTTTTGCTTCTGAGGACATTGTGGTTGTAAAACCACATGCTAGTAGCCTGGCCCCGGTGTGATCAACCAGTTTCTGCGGGAATGTGACGGCGGAACCAGGGCCAGATTAACACTTTGTTGTACCCTGGGCAACAATATTCAAGGGCTCCATCATCACGACCCGAGGATCATCATAATGTGGTCACATACAGAATATTTTACTGTAATATGCAGTAAATATACTCAATACTTGAATGCCTGACAACACGTAACCCGCCCAGAGTAACCTTTGACCCACCTCGAGTGGACTGACCAATGAGGAGAGGGTCTTAACTTGAGGCCCTCTCTTCATTGGTCAGTCTGCATGAGACTGACTCTCAACTGACGTTCAGTCGTAGGCAGCGAAGCGTCTCTGTGCAGCGCAAAAGCCCGGGTGGACAGTTTGTTTAATGTAGGGTGACCATATTTCCATTTCCAAACAAGAGGACAGGGATCTGTGCCTATGATGTCACACTATGGCAACGCCACACAAACCATGTTGGGACCCATTTTTTGTAAGAACTAAATTAATATCAGATTCTGCCAATTAAAGGGCTCTAAAACAATTCATATGTAAATATTTTGCATATTTAATGCAAAATCTAATTTTTCTGCTTTAGTGCTGCAACAAGGTTTTATTAATAATAAATTATTATACCTTTTGTTTTACTACAGCATCGGTAAGCTTCCTGTGCACAGATTATTAAGGATGCTTGTTTCAGATGTGAGATTAGACGATAGGATCAATGAAAAAATAAGTTGTCACACACTCCATGGAAACTTTCAGAGAATCCACAAATAGTGGCTTTCAAATGGTTTTGTTACTTTTTGCAAGTTTAGAAAAGCAGCAGATGAGACAGCATGTCTGATAATTTAGTTTTTCATCTGATAATATTAGAACATGTCAGTAATGTCTGAGGGGCTTTTATAAACACTGTATAACTAACACTCCTGGAGAGGGCATGAATTACACAGAGGCTTCTGGGGAGCCCAGTTATGGGGGGGGGGGGGGGGGGGGCATTTTGCCTTGGCCCCCAAAATGTCTTGAAACGGCCCTGGGTGTGTGACTGAGTTTTGAAGGTGACCTGAATTGTATCAGATGTATAAATATGACATGTGTATAACTTATTGTTTTTTACTGGTAAAAACGTGTCGTGGAGATAAATCTACCTACATTTTACTTTTCAACACTTTGTTTTGTTTTCTTGTTTTTATTTAACTATTTTCCTGTCCTGTCTGTCTCTCATCTTCCTGCATCTCCTCATAATTCTCCAGAAAATCTGTTGCCTGGATTCTTACCTTTTCACCTCATCAGTTACTTTTGAGCAGATCAAAGGGATCTCCTGACCGAAAAGCGCAGAGCGCGTTTTCGATGCTGCGTGAGGTGACATCACCACAGCACAGGTGATGAGCTCCGCAGTAGCAGAGCGCTTCAGGCACAAATAAGACGGAAAATAGAGAACATGTGCGGACATGAACGATCGTGTGCTAATTATAGTTTTTTGGTTGCGCCACTTTGAGAATGGACCGTGCGCTGGAAGCAGCTGCCTGGATCGCTGCGCGACAATGCGGAACCGGTTCGCAGCAGCGCAAGTCTGCCGGCTCTCCCTCGCGCTGATCTGACTTGCTCTGGTCTGCGCGCAACGGCGGGAGGGAGGCGGGGCGCTTTTGGAAGAGTTGTGCGACACAACGAATCGATGACGCAATTCGTTGCCAACGCGTTTAGTAATCGATTTTCATCGAATTTATCGATTCGTTGTTGCAGCCCTAGTTGGATCATCCGAATGGTAACAAAAGAGCCCAGAAAAAGTTCTAAAGAGGTCCAAGGTGAACTTCAAGCTCAAGGAACATCAGGGTCAGATTCGTCGTCGTTTGAGCCAAGGTGGGAGATGACCAAGGAAGACGCCGTCGTTGAAAACGAATCCTAAAAAAGCCAGACCGGAATGTGGAAACACCGCATGCTGACAAGCCACAAAGCTTCTGGGAGAATGTCCTCTGGACAGACGAGACAAAAACTGAACTTTTAACGAGGCACATCAGCTCAATGTTCACTAATGGAAAATGAAACATCCAGAAAAGAACACTGTCCCTACTGTGAAACATGGAGGAGGCTGTGTTATGTTCTGGGCTGCTTTGCTGCATCTGACACAGGGTGTCTTGAATCTGTGCAGGGGACATCACAACACTCGGTCTGGCTGAGCGCTTCCTGGAGAAATAATAATGAAATTATGAAAATAATAATGCGTGTTTGGAGGAACGTCCTCCGACCTTCTCTCTTGTGTGAGCAGACAATGTCTCTCTCTCTCCCCCTCCCTTTCTCTCTCAGTTGCTGATCAATCAACAGCCCAAATCCAACAGAACCGATTGGGCTGATTCGGTTCGGGTTTGGTCTCAGGTTACAACTCCGACGCTCAGCGCTGCAGTACCACATAAAGGCGGACCTAATGAGCCATTCCCATCTGTACCGGGTCGGCCCGGGCCGGGTAGCCCCGGTCGACCCCAGCCTGGCCCGGTTGATTCCACACATCCTTGCCTAAAGCCCATGTGGGCTGATTCTACCCACCAATCAGAGGCTTGCTCTAATGGAAGGTGTGAATTTGCTGTCAGCAGTGGGTGTGTTGGCCCTGGTCGGCCTGAAGCAGACCCCCTCGAGAAGAGGGCTGAGAATGAGCCTTGGTTGGCCCGGAAAAATACCAGGCCACCCAGATATGTAAACAACCTACGCTACCCGGCCCGGGCCGACCCGGTACAGATGGGAATGGCCCAAAAGTTTCCTACCCAGTAAATGTGGAGAACACCCGCTCTGACAGATGTGGATGCCACACTAGTGCCGCCAATTATGGAGTACTCTTCTATGATGCAGAATCGTTTATGCCTGCATCGCTTTGATTATTTTCCTCAGCTTTATCCTACACCTCCGGTCCCGTCGGGGGTGCGCGCGGGGTTCGGGGGCCACCAAGAGAGCGCTCATAGGCCGCACGTGGCCCGCGGGCCGCCTATTGAGTACCGCTGCTCAAAACCATCAAGGGATTCTAGAGAGAAATGTGCCGGCCAGTGTCAGAAAGCTCGGTCTCGCCGGTCTTGGATCTTGCAATGTAACAATGACCCAGAACACACAGCTTGTGGCATCGCCACAATGGATCAGTGTTAAAATCAAAGAAACTATTCAGTTGCACAGAAGATAAGATAAAATGGTCTAAACAAGTAGCAGAGTATAATTGTAAAACTGCGCCACTGTGATTTTCTTTTCCACTGTATGTAATTGGGTTGGGTGAGTCGGGGTTGTTTATTTGTTTATCAGTGTATTTGTGTTGTTTACCACACCCGAGCTATTAAGAGAGGGCTGCGTCAGGTGTGGAAGAGAGGAGCAGAGAGGACAAAAACGGAGCATGGTGCAGGTGTCAGCGTGGATCTGCTGCAGCATGTGATTGGTTATCAAACTAAAAGTCTACCACGTACCTGAGTGGAAAACTCAGTAGGTCTACGGGGGACTGTTAAAAATAATAATAAATAAGATTAGGGGTTTAAGCCAGAGAGAAACCCCCGACGATCCCGCACTGGAGCGTGCCGGGATACCTTCGCTCTCCAGCTGGATGAGAGGAACCACCCCAGCTCACCTGCCTCACCGCCGATCAGCGGAACCAAATCGGTGGATGGACTGGGTCATCGACTGCTGAACCCGGTGAGATCGACCCTTTTTTATTTTGTGGTATACCACTCACTGATTTTCTATTTTTTGCTAGCGGCCGCATATTTCCCCCCTTTTATTTCTTTGGACTGCTTCAGTTGCATTCGGGTCGGTGCGTTGTGCACCAATCAGAGACTTCCTAAGCGCATTATGGCGGCGCGGTAGATGGGACATTTAGGGGATTCATTTCCAGGGAGTCTGGCTGCATCAGGACGGGAGACCGGGACCGATCTCAAGTGGTTGGTGTTCCGTGTCTTATTTGGCGGGGAAGGTTGTATGGAAGCCCTTTGGTGCCAAGAGAGGGTGATCCTATATTTAAATATGTTGGGTTCAAGGGTTGTTCTTTCAGAGTACCCTCATGTGTGAATTAGCAGTCCCCCTCCTGGACTACAGTTAGGTGGGTGATTGTTATAAGCGAAACACACCTAAGAACAGCCAAGAGGAAAATATTGGACTATTCTAAAATGGCCCTGACCTCAATCCTATGGAGCATCTTTGGAAGGAGCTGAAACACGCCGTCTGGAAAAGGCGCCCTTCAATCCTGAGACAACTGGAGTAGTTTGCTCAGGAGAAGTGGGCCAAAATACCTGCTGAGAGGTGCAGAAGTCTCACTGACAGTGACAGGAATAGTTTGATTGCAGTGTTTGCTTCAAAAGTTTGTGCAACAACATATTACGTTAGGGGTACCATCATTTTTGTCCAGGCCTGTTCCACAAGCTTATTATTTTAAATAATTCTGTTGAAGCGTGGTTGAAAAGCAACGTCTGACTTTCATTGGCTAAATTTCTATTTTTATTTATCATTACTTTTGTCAGATTCTAGTTATTTCGGTGACCACTGTGGGATTTTCTTTCTTTCACTGACCGAAGGGCACCAACACTTTTGTCCACATCTTTACCTGCTACAGATCAGATCTACCAGTCACAGGGTATCTGCAGGTTTAAGGGAGCCAAATTTAAGACTTTTTAAGACCCTTTTTAAGGCCACTTTGACCAAATTCAAGCTATTTTTAAAAATGAATTTAAGCTATAATTTCCAGTTATCGCCTGGAACCGGTGCTAACCACGTCGCGAACGTGGGATTAGCCATCCAGTTACCATTAAACCTCCCCATGGCGCAAGCTCCCACTAGCTTAACCAGCTAATGTGCTCATCTAAAAATAGTCCCCTTTCACAACCAACTGAATGTGTACGGTTCCGCTTACGCCAACATCGTACACAAAAAACGCTGAATACTAACTAGAAATTCAAGAAAATTTTATAGAAATAAAAGAATCTTGTTTATTGGGTCATTTAAGACCTTTGGAAACTGTATTTAAGGATTATTTGTAATTTTTAAGGATTTTTAAGGCCTTAAATTTGGAAAAGTCAATTTAAGACTTTTTAAGGACCCGCGGATACCCTGCAGTCAGCTGGAAGACACAAACGTGCAATGTCAGTCTACAATAGTTTAACCCCCCCTCCCAATGGATCGATGCTCTACTTTCACGCAGCCAGAGTGTTTAGTTGTGTGTTAAACAGCCTTTGATCAACAGCGATGGAACCTGAAAGTCATGTAACAAAACAGGTATAAAGCTGTTCTGGAGCTGGGGTCTACTTTGCTGCTGTTGCAGCTACATCTCCCCACTCAAGAGACAATAAAGGACATTTCTATTCCTTTCCAAAGATAAAACAAAAGCTTTTTATATAAAAAATACTTAAATGAAAACAAATGGGTTTAAAATAATATCCACATTTTAAACAAAAACAGTGAAGGGCTGCTGTTAACAGTTAGAACGTAGCGGCACGTTTTTTCTGTTACGTCTGACTGGTTCAAACCTCCAGTAAAACAGCCTTTTTATGCCAGAATGACTCAGAGAAGCTCGACAAAGAAACTCTTCTAAAAGCATCAAGTACTGGTCTGGAAGGTCTAAAGCAGAGGACCTGAGATCACTTTGAAAGGTTGAGCAGAAGGTCTGGCTACTTGGAAGGAAAGGGAAAAGAATGAATGGAGGATAGATGTTTGTCTTTGTTTCAGGGGCGTGTCCAGGGAGTGGCCTGGGGTGGCACATGCCACCCTTGGAATCTGATTGGCCACCCCAGGTGCCACCACACTAATTTACCTTTAAATAGGCTTTTCATTGTCCACAAAAGGATTGGGGTAAAACAAAAAAAGCACAACCATTGGTGCCACGCATGCACAAAATTGTGCCTCACCTGGGCCACCCCATTTAAAAGATCTGGACACGCCGCTGCTTTGTTTAGTGATACTTGGATGTAATATTCAATCAAAAGCAACCTTCCGATGAGTCGTTTTAACCATCTCATAAAATACCTGTGAATGATGGTGGTGAGCTCTTCCACTGGTTGCCCATTCAGCAAAATGTCCATCTTTATTAGATCAGCAGCCTGGTAGCCAGCGTTCTCATAGTCAAAGCTGCAGGAGAACAATCAACACAGAGCGGAAGATCTTTACCGAGAACAGAGACCTTTCTGAGGAAAATAAATCCAGACGGTTCTTGGTCTAGCGAATGGTTTCCTCCCAGAGGACGGCGAAGAGCTTTGGACACAAAGGAGCAGCGACTCAACTCTGAGCTCCCTCAGGAGGAAGGAGCTCCTCACCTCACCGCTGAGCCAGAGGCCCTCTGGATCATGATCTAAATTTTGTAACAAATGGACTCAGTTTACTAAAGCAGGCTCTTCACTGCAGGAAAAGAGGACGGTCTACAGAAGAGGTCCTGAGGTTCAGAAAACAACCTCAATCTGAACACCAGCAAAACAAAGGAGGTCACTGTTCATTTCAGGAGGCACAGCACCAACTTGGACCCCTTCTACACCAGTGTGGGTGTGCCGAGATGGCCCACATCTTCCAGATGCTTGGTGCCCTCATCACCAATGATGTGCCCTGGTCCCACAGCACCACAGCAGCAGCTTTACTTCCTGAATGGCCTCAGGAAGAGAGTCCACTGATGTCTGTACAACAGTGTGGTATGGTAACTGCACCGGGGCAGATACAGCTGCCCTCTCCCCGCACTGAATGTCATCAAGGACAGTCCCACCCTGGCCATCACCTGATCCACATGCTGCCTTCAGGAAACCGCTGCAGGTGTGTCAGCACTTAAACCGACTCAAGAACAGTTTCATTCATAACTCCTTCAGCACAGGAACCTCACATCTGAACACTTATTCACTACGCTGCAAATCTGATTCAACATTAACCTCCTTCATTCTCTCCTTGATTTTTACAGCACCTTAGAGCAGAATACCCCCCGCTCATCAGTGGGTCTGTGTGGAGTTTGGTGTCCCCACATGAGGGGAAGCCGGGATGGAAGCACAAGGTGCCAGCTCAACCCACTGACCCACAAGCCCAGGTGAGAGGACAGACCAGTAAATGAAGAGCTTCACCTACAACACCAAAGACCAGCGGCCTCATTTATAAACCTTGCTTGCTTTTGTAAAAAGAAAAGAAAAAAAAAAAGAAATCCGAGTGTGAAAACTGTGAGTCAGCTCCTCAGCAAGCTTTGTGATTGATAAAGAAAAAATTGTGCGCATGTTTTGAAGCAGGCGTGAGCATATTTTAGCGATGAGAGACCGGCGCCGCGGCTGGTGAGATGATGAAATGGTCAAGTAAAGCTGCATTTACAGACGTGCTGCAGCATGTCCTGCCCTTTGGGCTGAATGAAAGTCCATAAAAAGTTCCCCTTTGATCTGGAACATCTCGGCGATCCCGGAGAATCACAATGCAGCAATTCAGGATGGCATCAACGATTATTGCCATCTTCCTCCTTGCCTCCATCTGGCCACTTGATGTTAATTTTTCATGACTGCCGTGATTCCACATGGTGTACAAGCACCTGAGTATATATATTTTTTGGGTTGCCATGGTTGCCCATGAGATGCCACAGATCAGCTGGCCCATTTATATGTAGAGTACTCATAAGGTCCATTTACGGCAGAAGGTGGGACATGATCCAAAAACACCTGAGAAGGTCAGGCGTGATGTTCAAAGCAGAGACTGCATGCAGCCGTGTGTAAGCAGAGTTTTATAAGTCGCATGAGAAGTGAGTTTTTGCTGAGTTTTAGTAAAGATTCTACGCAAAGTTTTCCAAACGAGGTCCCAGAGCCGGTCTCCCCTTGAGGCAGAGACTCACACATCCAAGCTTCTCCTAGCTGAGACCCAGGAGCTGGCTCCCAGCCCCTCCACCACATCACGGCCTAATGGCTTTTTTGCACAATTTGGCTTCAGTTGATCTCATTTTTAGGTTAAAATGTGCAACAAATGAAATATCTGATAAGCATGAAGGACCGAAACATCAGAATGTCCAAAGTTTAGCAGACAGGACTGTCTGGATTTTACCTGGCGTATCCAGATGAGAGAGATTTGAGAAGATCGTAGAAATCCACGACTATTTCATTTAGAGGGAAGAGATATTTCATCATGACACGCTGGTCATCGATGTACACCATGTTCTTCTGGACCGCCCTGCGATTCTGAAACAAGACAAGCCAGGATGTCATCAATCCCATGTGGATGGAGAGCCGTTTCACAGAGGAGACGGCTGTTCTTACAGCACCTTCAACTATTTTATCTGGTCATAGAAACTGTCAGGAGCTAGGGAGCTGCTCATCTGCTCCACTCTAACCCAAAGAGACGATTTCTGTCAACAAAATAAAAATAAAAGCCTTTGGTGACGCTCTCTGGAGAAGTTCTGAGGACAACCGGAGCTGCAGGTAGGGGGCAGCAACGAGCCACCGTATCAACAAGAACAAGGACCAGTACAGTTAACCAATAGTTATCTATGAGAGCTCTAAGGGAACCCATGTGGGTCAAAAAGATGGCACATAAACACTAATATTTGCATGTTTTGGTGCGACAGAGGCTCAGCGGTAGCCCTGTACTCAGTGGGTTGGTAGGGTCAGACGTATAAACCATCCCTACCTGGTGGTGGAGGCCTCACCTCTGCCCAGGGCAGCTGTGGCTGTGATGCAGCTCATCACCACCAGAGTGTGAATGACTCACTGTAGTGTAAAGCGCTTTAGAGTCCTCTGACAAAGAAAGGTGCTTTACAAGTGCAGGTGAGTCGTCATTGAAAACCCACTAATATGTGTGGGTTGTTTTTGTTGTGGGAGTTTCTGAAAACATTTTAAAAGAATGAAACTTTTGCGGCCTTGAGGAGAATCTAAAGCCATTCAAAAGTGTTTAAAAAACACAACTTCCACTGTTATCATTTATTAGAGATAATAAATAAAAACTTAAGTGGAAACGACAATCGGGATCCAGACGCTTGCAGAACCTCCAGCCGAAAAAAGAAAAACACTCCCAGATAGAAACCATCTGGTTTTAGAGAAATGTCGACCCACTCTCTTCTCCTCTCTGAAGGTTCTGGACTTTGACCGGATCGCTCCAGAAACTTGGTCTACACCATGCTAAAGGTCTTCCGCTGATCCTAGCTCTGTTTTATGACCCAGTCTGGTCCAATCTCCAGCTGCCAGACAGATGGACTCTAGAAGACGAGTTCATGGTGGAGCCCAACCATCAACTGTCTGGTTTTAAATGGCCTGTATTCACTTACGGAGACCTACGGCCCCCTAAGGCGCTATTCAATACAACATTTATTCGCTTGCACATGCACACTGTAGCCACAACAGTCCCTGGGTCGCACTAACAGAGGTGCATTATGGGTAAACTCAGAAGTCTTGTGGCTTAAGCCTAATTTATACTTCTCCATCAGCTCCACGAGCGAGAGACACGCACGCACGGGCGGAGACGTTTCGCCTTCGGACTTCTCCGTCTCCTGGAGAGCGTTGCAAAGCAATTCCCCACCAGGACAGCAGAGGGCGTAGCGCTGTTCTGTGGTATCCTGTCACGTGTCCGGTCCAAGATGGTGTGTTAACATTGCGTTTTTTTTATTTAAGCGACTTTTTAACACGGACAAATTTGTCACATCCTCCTCAGCCTTCATGTGCTCGCCACCTCTAAACCAACGTTTCCGTCCACGAATAAAACGCTTGCTTTGACTCCTCCAGTCACGGGGGAATAAAACGTTCATATTTTTTAAAGTTTTTCCACGAGGTATTCTTTAAGCGGCTCCCTTTCTGCCGCTAGTTATCCCCGGCTCTTTATGTTTTTGAGGGCCCAATGGCGGCGCTGCAGACGACAGCGGCGTCCTGACCAATCACAAGCTTGCATTCTCCGTCTCGACGGACGGATGTTTAGAAAAGAGAGCTCGACTCTGTCTGTCCTCGCGAGGGCTCTCCAGCAGGCCCGCGACGCGAGGATAGATAATGGCGTGGCGTACGTCCATCCTGACGCAGACGGAGTATAAATCAGGCTCAGTCAGATGAAACTTTACTAAGCCAGTTTTCCTCCAGCTGTCCTGTCACCACCTTTAACCTTAACCCCATGACCGACGTTATAGATTCAGCCCAGATTCATTCATCTGCCTCCTCCTCACCAAGCAGAGGCTCATGATCTTGCCCGTGTACGCGTCCGGAGCCAGAATGGTTCCCAGCACCATGGGCTCCAGATACTCCGCCACCACCGACCTGTCCGGAAAGTGAGCCGGGTTCACGATGGTTATCTCCTCACTGCCATGCTCCTGCAGAGACATGAAGATGTAACCATCAGCTGGTTGTAGGGATATCCTACAAAAACACATTTATTCAGAAATATGAAAATTAATTAAAAAAGAGGATTCGCTCCCAACTATCGTGGCCAGAGCGGTATCCAGGTTTGATCTGCGGTCTCTGCAGAAAGCTTTTGATCGTTCCTCTAAGGATTTCCCATCAAATATCCCACATTTATCATTCAGGATAGGCAGGAAGGCGTCCCAGAGACAGAAGACAGCCTCCATCTATTATTCATTCAGCTGTAATCAGCTTTAGCCAAACTCGGCGGACAGCGCTCACTTTGATGAGTCTGGCCGAGGAGAGGACGGCCTTGTAGGGAACGGTGGGGGCAGTTATGATGACGGAGGCATTGTACTCCTGCTCCAGCCTCTGATTGAACACCTCCATGTGGAGAAGACCCAGAAATCCAAGCCTGCAGGAGGACAAGAAGGTGCAGTTAAGTTTTAGCACTGCCACAGATCCAAGGGCTCTAAATGACACCTAACCGACAGCCTCACACCCTTTGGTCTGGTGATTTTAATCGGGATCACGGTTAAACCCGACAGACATTTTGTCCCAAATCATTTTCAAGTTCCAGGATGCTTGAGTTATTTTCTGAAATTTTGATTAAAAACTTGGAAAACTCACACCCAGAACTCTCATTACTGTTTGGATGTTTCTAATTGAACGTATGCTATCAGACCTCCAGCCAGCTCCCAGGGCCAGACTGCTGTCCTTCTGCACCGTCACACTTGAGTCATTCAGGGTCAGCCTCTCCATGGCACTGCGGAGGGCGGGGTATTCTGACTGGTCCACTGGATACATGCCTGAGGAAATGGAAACCAAAAAATAAAAGGAGTGCACATTAGCAGCAAACAGGACTTAGTGATTGCACCATGCTGGCTGGAGAAACACAAAATGCACTTAAAGGAAACCACAAGCGGTTAACCCACAGGGAGCTTATCCATCATACAGGGATACCAGTCCCAACCTTTAATGGTGCCCCAGGTTGTAATGGGGTTCATTGTAATAGGATTACATCATTCTGCACTGGAATCCAGAAGCAGCTGAGGATGAGGGCAGCTCTTACCAGTAGGGATGTAAGAAAATATCGATATGGCAATATATCGTGATATTTTTTCCAGCAATATTATATCGATATTCGAAAGCCGTGTATCGGAAATATCGATATGGCAATATATCGTGATAGTTTTTCCTGCGATTATTACATCGATATTCGAAAGCCGTGTATCGGAAATATCGATATGGCAATATATCGTGATATTTTTTTCCAGCAATATTATATCGATATTCAAAAGCCGTGTATCGGAAATATCGATATGGCAATATATCGTGATATTTTTTCCTGCGATTATTACATCGATATTCAAAAGCCGTGTATCTAATTCTTGAAAGAATTTACATGCAAACTTTTATGTATTTTCTTTTTGTTTTGTGCAATTCAATCGCCACCCGCTAGTTGGCAGCAGTGTGCAGCGGGTTTTGTTTCCACCATTGAAATGTAAATCCCTCCATCATGGTTCAGATGCCTCATGTTAAACATGTTACGTATCAGTTTGGACTGTTTATTGAACATTCTTACAATAAATTCAGTAAAAAAATTGCTTGTAACGTCTGACTGAATGTATCGCAATACATCGTGATACATCGTATCGTCTCCCCTGTATCGTGATATGTATCGTATCGCCAGAATTTCAAAAATACACATCCCTGCTTACCAGCAAACACCATGGCCTTTGCAGGTTTGAAGCCTGGAAGGGCTTCAACTGGCTGATTCTGGAGGTGGAGTGTGTCTCCGATCTGGGCCTCTTTCACATCCTTCATCCCTGCTACCATGTATCCCACCTGGCCGGCAAACCTAGACAACAAGATCATGCACCGTGGAAACCGTTCTCAAAACATGATAAGACGTTTGTATTTAAAGACCAAGCGCATCGAGAAACCCTTTTTACTTATTATTTTTGAAAAATGACCCGTCACTCTGAGTTTAACATGCAGGCAGAACGTGAAAATAGTCTTCTACATCCATCTCCTGCATTAGCCGCAGACAGAAAATAGACGAGGAAATGCTCGGACTAGAAAAGCCACTCTGACCTACGTCATATCGAAAACTAGCATTCATGGTTGAACCCATCTGGGCTCACGACGGGGAAGGCTGCTGTCGGTTTAGTGTCCAGGAAACCGCAGAGAACGTGTTGGCTAGCAGAAGCTAACCGTTAGCATTAGCAACTCCACCACTCGGCACAACTTCAGGCTTGTGTCATTTGTGGAGATAAAACAATGTTGCAAACAGAGTCAGTGGTAGAGTCACACTGCTGTTAGCCAATCAGAGGTGAGATGTCCAAATAACAGCAAATAAGACTTCATCTACAGTAGAGACCACTGCAAATGTGTTGAAATAACAAGTGAACTTGGTCTTTAATCATCAATGTGCAAAAACCTTAAGAAGTTGTAAAAGTCTAGAGGCAGAGACTAGTTTACTGATGGTTTTATTGTATTTGTCTGCCAGCTTAGGCCTGGTTCACACTAACTCTAATCAAATCCCTGCTTCCAACAGTCAGAAGGACGCGTTTGATTACTGTAATGGCTCTAAAGACAATCTTATCAGATAATCCTGCTGTGTATGGTGTGTTAAGAGTGCTCTGCTCTGATTGGAAGCATGTTGGGACTGTTCTGATCTAGGGCTGGACAATATGGAAAAAAAGGCTCATCAATAAAAAAATCCTACTCACCAATGATTATTGATAATTAGAAAAAAGCGTATGGCTTCGAGGAGATTCTGGTCCACCATCAGGGATCTCAGGAGGGGAAAGCAGTGTGCTACCAGAACGGTTTACAATGGTGATGGTGTGCTGCTGACCTCTATTCAGGACGTTGTGGATCGGTGGGCGGAATACTTTGAAGGCCTCCTCGATCCCGTCTTCCAGTGAGGAAGCAGAGTCTGGGGCCTTCAGGAGGAGCCATGTGGTTTTCGTCCTGGATTGAGGATTGAGTCTCTGTTTGATGATGTGGTCCTGTTGGCCTCATAAGAAGGTGATCTCCAGCTCTCGCTGGAGTGGTTAATAGACAAGTGTGAAGCAGCTGGGATGAGGATCAGCTGCTCTAAATTCGAGACCATGGTCATGAGCTGGAAAAGGGCGGAATGCCTTATTTGGTCATTTGAATCTCGGGGTCTTGCTCACGAAAAATGAAAAATGGAGCGTGAGATCGATAGGTGGATTGGTGCTGCGTCTGCAGTGATGCAACCATGTACCGGTCTGTCGTGGTGAAGAGAGAGCTGAGCCGGAAGGCAAATCTCTCGATTTACCGGTCGATCTACGTTCCTACCCTCACATATGGTCACGAGCTTTGGGTAGTGACCGAAAGAACGAGATCACGGATACAAGCGGCTGAAATTAGTTTTCTCTGCAGAGTGGCTGGGCTCTCCCTTAGAGATAGGGTGAGAATCTCGGTCATCCGGGAGGGGCTCAGATTAGAGCCGCTGCTCCTTCATGAGAGGAGTCAGTTGAGGTGGCTCGGACATCTGGTCAGGACGCCTCCTGGACGCCTCCCTGGTGAGGCTTTCTGGGCACGTCCAGCTGGGAGGAGACCCAAGGGTAGACCCAGGACACGGTGGAGGGACAATGTCTCTCACCTGGTCAGGGAACGCCTTGGGATTCCCCGGAGGAGCTGGCGCAAGTGGCTGGGGAGATGGAAGTCTGAGCCTCTTGGCTTAGGCTGCTGCCCCCGCGACCCGACTCCGGATAAGCAGCTGAAAATGGATGGATGGATAAAAAATGTAGAACATGTGTTTTAAGTGCAGCCCTGGCCATTTTATGTCATAACTTTATGATAAAACAAGTTGGCTGTATTCCGAGACTTGATCTTTATGGATTCTCCGCAAATTTAGCAAACAGCAGTTTTTATGTCGGACAAAAGTACTGCCACGATGGTGAACCCCGGTAACCTTGTTCTGGGACTATTTGCTTCTACTCTCCTCGCTGTGACATCTTGTTTAAGTGACATGCTGTCTGTAGGTTAGCAAAGGGAGGGTGTGCCTGGATCAAGGTTTTTGATTGGCTGGGAGTGTCATGAGTCTAGTATTAAACTACCTGATAGGCTATAACAACAAAAGAAACTTTTTATTGACCCATTTTTTCCTCTATTGAATCACACGTCTATCGATAGATATATCCTTACTGAATTATTGCCCAGCTCTACTCTGACCATAAACCTGGGACATCAAACGAGTTGGATGATCTTGTTCCGATAGCCGAGGACATCAGGACAAACAGGCGTGCTACCAGTTGAATGTGACGTGTAGCCAGTCAGAGAGCGCGTTGATAGAAGCACGCAGCACAATCCTCCTCACACTAGATCTCAAGGCTTCCCCGTTTATCGAGGAATTGTTCTTAAGAGGAATCAGTTTGTGTTTAGCACACCACACACTGCAAGACCAAAACTCTTATCTGAGACGTTTTATCACCACGTGTGTGGTCTCTCAAGTTTAGACAAATTTTCAAGACAGTTTTTAAACCCTGTGGTGTGAACCAGGCCAGACATGAAACTCAGGACAGCTCAGAAGTCTGATGGTTTTGTACATCTATAAATATGAATGGGTTAAAAGTGAAATAGTAGAACTTGGGTCAAACAAAAAAGTTGCCTTTAGGTTTAAGATTTTCTAGAAAACAAACAAAGAAGCTTCTGATGGGAGTTTTGTTGTTGGAGACACAAACGTACAGTTTCTGTGTCGGGTGCTCATCTGGTCTCAGAAGACCCAGCTCGTTGACCTCGTAGGTTTTGCCGAGATGCGCCGACACGATCTTGTCCCCTTTGTTGACTCGCCCTCCAACCACAGCGATGTTTGCCACCACTCCTCTGTAGTGGTCAAAGTTGGAGTCAAACACTAAAGCCTTAAACGGCTCATCGATGCTCCCTGTGGGTCTGGAGGGAACAGATGAATATCACAAGCTTTCACAAAAGGAACAAAACAAACGGTAAAACACATTTTACCGGGGAGATTCTTACGGTGGGATCCTTTCCACGACCGCCTGGAGAACCTTTTCAACATTCATTCCCAGTTTTGCTGAAATCTAATAAAAAAGGAGGCGTTTTCATGAAAAGGCCTTACGCCGATGTAAACGAAGGCTCACGTGTGCTCCCTCTTACCCTGATGCATTCTTCCTTTGGAATATCAAGTACTTTTTCTATCTGTGACTCCACTCGATCTGGATCGGCGTTTTTCAAATCAATCTGGGGAAGAAATGTCAGAATCACCTGCCTCGTGCAGATGGAATTACCCCAACAACAAAAGGACAGAATGTACCTTATTTATCACAGGTATGATGGCCAGCTGAGCTTCAAATGCCAGGTAAAAGTTGGCAACGGTTTGAGCCTGAATCCCCTTCACAGAACAACAAACCTGTCAGCTAATAGCAATCGGAGATCACAAACACAAGTACGCACAAGCAGAACAAACGAGCAAATACCTGATTGGCATCAACAATCAGCAGGACGCCCTGACATGCAGAAAGTGAGCGAGACACCTCATAACTGAAGTCAACGTGACCCTGGACAGAATGAATGTGGTTTTGATGTTGAAAGATCCAAACGATGAGTACCTCTTCTTTTTGTCTGGGCGCGGTTCCGCTTACCGGCGTGTCGATGAGGTTCAGGAGGTACTGCTGTCCCTTATGGTGGTAAAACAGCGACGCCGTCTGGGCCTTCACAGTGATCCCTCTCTCCCGCTCCACCTGAAGCTTGTCCAGAACCTGCTTGTTCTTCTCAGTTTTTGCAATCGCACCTGTCCCCACCCCCACACTTCATCAGTGACTATCACTGGTGCTACACGGCTTTCTGCTGACCTACACGGCTTTACATTCACGTTTAAATAACTTGTGGTACCTGTCATTTCCAGCAGCCTGTCAGCCAAGGTGCTTTTCCCGTGGTCAATATGAGCCACGATGCAGAAATTCCTGATTCTGTCCACGGGGAACTTGGACAGGTCAACGGCTTCCTTAAATCAGAAGGAAAAGAGTCAGCAGCAGCATTCCAGTGAGTTTAACAGGTAAGACAGCCAATACTGGTAGCCAGTGATGCTTTCAGGTACCTGAAACTGTCAAACAGCTCGTTTCCCCTTCATGTGATGAGCTTATAACAAAAAGTGACAGAATTCTGTATTGAAGGGCAGAATTGAGGGTTTGGAGGAAAACGAGGCAGGTGTGGCTTGCTTTTAGCACCCCCTAGTGTCTGTTTGTGGAACTGAGAGCAAAACCCTGCTTGTTGCTGTGCGTTCATCCTTTCAACACCTGAATCTATAACAGCTGAAATGTCTCCCAGCCTTCATTAGTGTCTACAGGAGCAATTCATCACTAAATTAAACAAATCAGCCGTGTTCATGATCTAAAACATGCAGGAAATGTGCTGGAAGCTGACTGCAGCACCAAGTCCCAACAGACCACCCTCCTCAGGCGGGTGGACGGAGCTGGATAGAGGTTATCCAAACGGAAATGTAGAGAATAAGCTCAAGAATGACTGTGTCAAAACAAGAGTGTGCATCATTTGAAAGTGGGCATGTTGTTGAAATAGAAAAAAACAACAACTTTGTGGTAATAAACATCCCAGCTGCTGCTGATCACAAGACAGAAGAGAGGATAATTGTGTCCGGATGTGGACTGGAGATTACATTTTACAGCAGCCTGATTAACATTTATTAAATATCTCGTTAAATGCATAAACCTTCACCTCTGTCTTACATTTAGCCTGTCTTATCCTTAGGTTCATAGCCTTTCAATCCATGCTATCAATACTATAATTGTTGTATATATAACTATTATGTAGGAAAACAGCAATACATATGGTCCAAGTCTGTCTGAGCTGTAATCAGCATACCTCAGAAGCAGCACAGCAACAGATGCCCTCATTGATGACTTTGTATCCAGAAAAAGGAGATGTGTGCAACTGCAGAACGCGTCTTCCATTGTTGAAAGAGGCTGTTCATTGAACATGTGCCTACTAAGTTGTAAACCTAAATGGCATTAATAGGTCGTGGTTCTGTTTTTGATTTGTCAAGAAGTGCAAAATAAATTCTTTTTTCTAAACCTTCACAAATCACAAACTTTGTTTTACAGAAACTGCTCTTTAGGTTTGAAAAAGTCTAGGTGTTGTAGTTTTTATATAAGAGCAGATTAAAGATGATTTTTCTAAGAGTGACAACACTCATTTACTCCTTATAAATTTCTCTATAATTCTAATGAGCTCGAATGCTTTTTCGAGAATGATTTGTTTTGCAGAGCAATATAGATACCTGCAAGCGTAATGCAATTTCCAGTAAAGCGACAGTTGTTTATGGAAAGAAGAAATTTGATGTATATTTTTAAAGCCATAAATGAGATTTATCACTCAAAACAAAAATAAATCTAGTTTGAAGTGTTAAACCAGAGGCTAAATTGACATTTTAGCTATTTAATTTGAATTGTTATTTAAGACAGTCTAAATCAATCGCAGAATCATCGAACAACGTTGTCTTTCCTTTTTTTAATTACCATACTAATTTAAAAATTGTTTACGTGATACATTTTTAATAGTTGCTTTAGGATTTTCCAACAGACCACTCTCTATATGCGTCCACTTGTTAAGAGAAGTTTATTCCAGATGTTTGTTACCTTGTCAGGTTGTGTGTTGATCATCCTGAAGCTGCTCGCTAACACAGGGAGACCTTTCATCCAGCGGTGTCGGAACACTGCGTAGCTTTGGGTTTTCCTTCTGCACATTTTAAACTGCAACACACGTTTCAATAGTGGCGGCATTTCACAGAACCGTTTAGCCAGAGAAAGCGTCATGTCTTTCAGCGTTTTAGCCTCACAACGTAAACATGTAGCTAAATGCTAGCTAGCAGCGCTGCACTTTTGTAACAGTTTGACGTTTAAAAAGCAAAAATCATAAAAAACACGAGCGGGCATTCAGTATTTGGTCCAGACGGATATTTAAAAAAAGAGAAAACGAGATAGATATAACTAATCCTTATTAACCATGAGCCCTCAGGAGGATGACATTTTAGTTGACAGGTCAGCGCACAGACTTCTGGGAAATGTAGTGTTTTACTAAGCTAATGCGTTTAACTGAAACAAAATTGTATTTTTAAAACCAGTAATCATGATGCCGGCCAATAGAATAAAATAAAATGTGAGAGGTAATTTAGCCACAGCAATTTTAGAATGACCCGATAAGATTAGTTATTTGTTTAAATACACAGATTTATATAACCAACAACGACTATCTGTGGTATTTAAACCGTTTTTATGTTATTTTTAATATCTGAAAGAGGCGTCAAAGGTTTTTCTTGTTGACATAGTCTTTGAAAGAGATTGACAGTGTGACCCCCCCCCGATGGAGGATAAAAATGGATATCAGTTGCCATGACAACGAAGCTGCCTCTTGCACATGAATAGATTATTGCTTCTCATCTTTGTGCAACCATAAGCCTCTATTAGCCCCACTTTCTGCTTGTCATCCTTTTTTCTTGCTGGTGCCCCCCATTTGTTTTTTCTTTGCTTTGAGGGTCGTAAACATACCTGTCTGCTGTAGGCCTGCTAATGCCTAGATATTCAGCCTGCTGGGAAATACAAGTGGTCGGTTACAAACACATTTACAATTAGGATTTGGTCTGGCCCAAGAGTAACATTTCCTCAGGAACATTTTGAAACAACAGGGAAATTAAAGTTTCACGAGGAAAATGCAATTATTGGCCTAAATATTTACATATCTCACCAATCTTAGGTTTCGCTTTAGTTATGAGATTTCTGTTGCAGATGGTTTCCAAACACTGCATAAAATTCACTTATTTCACAGCATTTTTTTCCTGTGATGGATTTGTTTGACCTTAGGTAAGAGTTTGCAGAGGCGTTTTGTAAAGATGGAACATCACTATAAGTCTTTTTGTTTCCCAATAGAGAACTCACACTGTAACAGGGACTGGTGGGTCTTCATGTCCAAGCTAAAAATTCAAGCCATGATATCTTGTGGACATCTTGTATCTTTGGAGTCTGAGCTCTCAGGATGTGAGGCTGAAAGTTCCACTTACTCACCTGCATGGAATCATCATGATTTTATAGCATCAAATACAGGTGAAACTCAGAATGTCAGTAATCCAACCTAGACTGAGAGACCATCTAAAGGTTTCAGGAACCCTTTGCATGTGTTTTGGATTCATTAGCTGATTAGAGTGTGACACTTTGAGTCTAGAATATCGAACCTTTTCACAATATTTAAGTTATCTTAGATTTTGAAAGTGGGGTTTTCATAACCTGTAAGCCATAATCATCACATTTATATCATGTAACGGCTTAAAATATCTGGCTTTGCATGTAATGAGTCTGTTTCATTAATTAGTTTTACCTTTTAAGTTGAATTACTGAAATAAATGAACTTTAGCACCATATTCCAAAACTTCTAGTTTCACCTGTACATATTTAGAAAATATGTAATTCAAACATTTAACAGGTGAATCAATAGGAATCAGTTAATTACAGTTACTCTTTAAACAACTCTCTTGCTTTTTGCCAGCAGTAGTTAACTTACAAATGACAAATAAATAAACAATTGCAAAAATGTATTGCATCGTTAGCTCACACAACCATCCTATACTCACTGATGGTAAACAGTAGCCATGACCCTCCTTCCTTTATTTTGAAAAAAGAAAAATGGATTCCCCCCCCCCCCCCAGCTGCAAGAATGAAATCTGTTTCACTGTAACCTTTATTCCAACACGACTGAGACAATAGACTGGTTTGGGATTATTTCACTGTGGAAATTTTACTTTATTCTTACACACTGCACCTTTAAATTACTGGCAACTGTAGAACCTAAGGCCAAAGGCAAGATATGTGTCATTTAAGACAACCCATCCTGAAGCAACTCATATTTGAATGCTCCAATCTGACTGTTACAAAGGTGTATGTATATATTTATGAAGAATTGGAGGCATGTATGAAGCAGCTCTGCTGTGCCGTGTAACCAGTACTCCCCATCTATCAGCACTGATTTGTGTCAGGTCGCAGTCTCCAAGGGGACAAGCGGGGTCAGCTGTGGACGGAGCACAGAGCCCAAGAAAGAGGTGGGAAAATGAAACTTCAGCGAGCTTTTCATTCCAGCTCAATGCCACAGGGCTTTTGTGGGGGTTAACCACCACACTAAGATAATAGTTGTTGGCAGCAGAGAAGCGTCATCATCCTCTCCTGGAGAAGAAAAGCTGAGCTGCTCCACTAATGTTGCTGTGAAAACACTGGGCTGTAACCAGTAACAAACGGCCCTTTGACTGTAAGATCTTGAAAATAAAACAAATAAAACTTTCAATAACTATTATTTTATGTGTATGTGTGTAAGAGAGTCTACGACATCATATGAATCATAGAATTAATTTCATTCACACTCCTATAAAGTATCCATTGGATGTACATTACATCCAACAGCAGATGAACTTTTAGAGTGAACTCTATTAAAGATGGCGGCCACAGCTAATCAACAATCAAGTACAAAAATGGTCAATATGAAGTCATCCACAGCATGTACACTGATTACTACCTGTGTGACATCATCTTCTTTGGCTTTTTCAGTTGGGGTCAATCATATCTTATAACCTTGCGCTGCAAGATCAATTCTCGCGATATTTTGAGTTCTTCAAACTGTGTCGACTCGACACGGGGCGGTGCTGCTGCCAGGTTACTTATTTTAGCCAAGAAATCTGATGAATATTTTCTGGATTAAAAATTGATCCAGAAAATATTCGTTAGAATCAAAACTGATTACACTACGGAGTCAGCAAAAATGAAATGGACCCAGCTCAGTAAATGCTACAGATAATGAGGCAAAGTGTCATGTGTTAGGAGGCAAAAGTCTGTCAGAACACATAATGGAAGTTATTTATTTAAAGGGACCATAAGGATGTTTAACAACCAAAATGTATAGAAATTTAAAGTGACAGTGTGTATTTGTCTTGGCCATAGGGGGCAGTAGATACCTAAATCGTCGCAAGCAAGCAGTATTTTTGTGTTGCTGTAACACCTTACCAATGGATGTCCATTAGGGTCAAAAGCCCTGGGGGGTGCAAACTTTAGCAAAATAACAAGCACATCAGACTTGTGTGTAAAACAACATTTAAGACTGGTGAAAGTTTTGTAACCGTTTGTTACAAATCAGTAAATGCATATTGTCCTCATGAGATTACGTAGAAGGAAACATGGCATCTAACATGGCATCGCCCCAAGCCCCCACAATGGAGCTCTAAAATTGAGTCAAACCCGGAAGTACCAAACATTGCAGTTCCACCCTCATCCACTAGGGGCTGGTGTCAGAAGCGAGCAAATCCTCATTGACTCCCATGTTAAAAATACCAATTTCACAGCAGAAATAAACATGTTTACAGCCTGGTACCAGAACATGTTTTAGGTTTAAATTATCTAGTTTACACTCATGACAACTCTGAGGGGGGTGAATGTTTTTCTCACTCTTCTGTTTAAGTGTATTAAAAGCCTAAAATTCTGTATAATTAATGAGCATCAGACCCACGTGACCATAGAGCTAGCTCCGTCGAAAGGCCTCAGTCTGGCTTGGAAACTGTTCCGGGATTTTGAGTCTCTGTGTGTGTGTATTCTTGTTTGGATATTATTTGTGAAATTGTTGGACAAAATGACTTGCTGTGGCATTAATTGCACTAATAGAGCGTCCAAGGAGTCTCCACTTCATTTTTTTCGGTAAGTAAAATTATATTTATGTATTTTAGGTCACTGCCGAGCTGAGCTTAGATTTGAACATGTACTGTTTAACCATGAAATTTAAATGTAATAGAGTAAAACCCAGTGCATTTAACATAATGCTGCACTGTAGAAAATGGGTTGAAATATAACATGTTGGTGGAGCTGGGTTCCCACTATCGGCTTGTGGAGCTCTCGGGAGACTGATGTTTTCCACCCGGAATGCCGGCTGTTTCTCCCCGCAGCCCGGTCCATCTCTGTCTGATCGCGGCTTCTGTCTGCTGGGCGGGCTGACGTGGAGCTCTGGGAAGGAAACCTTTCCACAGGTCTCGGAGGCCTCTGTGTTCCACCCGGTTTTACCCAGCGGTCAGCCCGGCGTATCTCTGACTCAGAAGCTCTGGTGTGGTGCACAGTTAACTCTGGTTGTAGCTAGGTTGCTACCTCCGTTAGCTTAGCTCCCACCTCCGCATTAGCTTTGGGTTAGCTTCAGGTTAGCTTGTAGCTAGTTCGACCGGGTGTCGTCAGTTGATCCCAGGCTTACAGCCCCACCCTCAGCTCCACCTCTCTTCCCTTTTATGGAATTGTCTGGTCTTGACGGAACCTGTGACACGGTCAAAATGGCGGTGGTGGCCACCTCCCATTTGGGCTCAAAAAAGTGATATTGGAGCCTATGGAAACCCATTGTCCATAATAATGTCAACGCATCGCCCAAAGACTTAGACCCACTCCCATGTATTTTAGACTGAATTTCTATGGTCATTTATTCTGAAGCTGCCAATATTTTTCAACAACTGGGCATCATTTAATTAATTTTCAACAACATGTTGATGGGTATTTCCTGAAATTAATGGTGAAAACTACACATAGTCTCTGTAAAACGTCTTCCTCGTACATTTCCTGGCAGGCCAGTGGTGAAGTTATAGGTCTCCCGTGCAGGAGATCTGGGTTCAGTACTCAACTGGGCCATGATATATCTGGGCTGCATGGCGGCGCAGTTGTTAGCACTGTTGCCTCGCTTGGAGTTGCATGTTCTCCCCGTGCATGCGTGGGTTTCTTCCGGGCACTCCCGTTTCCCCCACAGATCACAACATGCCCTGTTGGTTAACAATTGTATGTCGTTTTGCATAAAAGCGTCTTCCAAATAAATAAACATAAACATTCTCCTGCAATGCCCTGGTCCTGTAGAATGATCCATGGGATTATTACTGTGATTGCCTCTGTATTCCTGTAAGATCACAGAAAAAGTGTATGTTCGGGTTGAACAAGCCTGCTTCTCCAGTGCCTCCCAGAGGCAGCATACTGCGTGATGACGTCATGCGCGTTTAAGCTCAGGCAAAACCTGTAGCGTTTGCTATCTTTAGTTTAGTGGTAGAGCGAGAGGCAGTGTTGCCAACTCAGCAAACAACTCAGTTGAACAACTCAGCTGTTCCTAGTGCCTAGTGACAAACCTAGCAACATTTCTGAGGACCCTGTGCTACTTTCTGTAGAACTTTCTTGAAGATATTCCCTGCAGATTAGCAACAAATAAACCATTTGTGCTCCGAACCGCTCTTCCGCGAGCAATTAAAGAGAATGACAATCCGCGCATGTGCACTAGGACATACACCTTTCTCGACTGGGTTGACGAGAAAGCTGCAGCTGCAGAGCTGGAGACCGCAGATTTACCCCTACTGATGCTTCTGCAGACTCATGCTTCCATTAGAGATGGCGCAGGCATCAACCTGCAGTCTCGGACTCAGCAGCCGTCATAGACTTTGGCCCTTCCTGCATTTGGCAAATAAAGTCAGCAGGAGTTTGAACTACCGTCCCGTTAACACATTAACTCTGTGGCTCATCCGAATTCCCTTCAGTGACACGGGGATGGTTATAGCATGAGACATCTGCTCCCAGTTGCTCGGTGCACCAGTGTGTACCTTTGTAATGATAGTAATTTACATTTAATTAAGGGCCGTGAGACGTTGAGGTTTCATATCGAGTATGAAATCCATCTTACGGACCACTGGGTTATTTAATCAGAAGATTGGAACTTTTTAGAGCAGGGATTAGATAACACTTTGTATTAACTGAGAGACAAGAGAAGAGAGAGAGTCCTTCAAAAGTTTAAGATGATTTATGACAAAATAATTTTAAACAATACTAACTCTCTAATGATGGATGTTCTGTTTGAATGAGGTGTGAGATGGATGGTGTGTGTGAATGAGTGTTATTCAGAACTCTCGTATCCGGAGAGGCAAGTCTGAGTGGGATGATGTTTTGCTTCTAACTGATAAGAGTTTAACCGGAGTAGTCATAAACACATGAGACGCCATATTGTCGCATCCACACACATACCCTCAGGGAGACCTCAGTCACAGATCCAGAATGTCAAGGTCCACAGACCCTCCTTTCGGTACTGGAGCCAATGGTACAGCGTCACAGCACGACAGACTAGTCCTTGGATTGTCTCCAGATAAAAAGCGACAGGTGGTTCACAGCGTCAGGGTCAGCGAGTTCAGCTTTTATTGCTTGGTTGGTAAAAACAACAGATTTTTCCAGCTTGATGGTTCTCAGCTGAAAAAGTGAAGTTCGGATGGCCGGTCCGATTACTCCGCTTAGCATGCGGTGAACTCAGTGAGATCTTGAGAACTGAACTAAGATGGCGTTGGACTGGTTTTATTAATCTGGATGTTTTGAATTCTGGTCGAATCAAAGTTGGCAAATTTATAAACACCACAGAGACTCTACCACGCTTCAGACTAGGAAGGTTCTGATTGGATCAGCAACAGCAATGTGTCATGCAATTGTTTACATTACGTGTGTCAGTGTGTCTAGTGAACTAGAATAAGTCATTCACTTATTAAAACATATTAATCATAACATTGTGATTTCACGCTCTTTGGATTTTATATTTTAACCTTAATTCAACCTTTTTCCAGTGCTTCCTCTGTGAGAGCCCTCTGCCCCGGCGGTGGTGGTCAGCTTTGGTGGCCTGGGTGCTTTCCAGGTGTGCCTAGGTGGTGGTGGGGGTCTCTGCCCCCCCTGCCCTGGGCGCCCGGTGTCAGTGCCTCAGCTGCTGCTGTGGATCTGCTGCTGCCGGGGCGGTTGGCTCCCCTGATGGTGTTTCCTTATCCTTATCTTAGCTGGTCTGGCTCATCTGATCTCAGTCAATTGTGTTTTTTACCATGGGGAAGGGGGCATGGTTGTGTGTGTGTGTGTGTTTGCGTGTGTGTGCCGGAGGATGAGTGTTGTGAAGGGGTTTTTATTGTCAGACTGTGTTTAAAATTCTGGAGATGGGTGGGAATGTGGGTATGCGGGGCCTTTTTAATTTGTTAAGCACTTTGAGTTGCATGTATTGTAGGATAAAGTGCTGTATAAATAAAAGTTGATTGATTGAGATGGGTCTCCTCTCACTCTAAAGTCAATGCAGAGCAGTGTCTGTAAAAAGAGATGCAGAGTGAACAACTACGCCCATTTCTGTGCCGTTTTTAGTTGGGTAAACACCTTCCTCAGTAGAAATGAATGCACTGGGTGTCATGATGTGTGGAGTGGAGATGATGAACCATGTGTGGAATAGTTGACCAGGAGGTAAAAATGCAGGCTTCAGAAAAATAAAAATGAATTTAATTACAGAACGGGAACGGCAGGAACAAAACACAACGATGACTTGAAACAACAATGATCTGACAAAGGACATAACGAGACGGGAGGTAAAAATACACTGGGAAAAATGAGGAACACATGGGCAGGCTAACAAGGGGCAGGTGAAACCAATAGGGACTAATGAGGCAGGAGAGGGACACAGACAGGAAGGCAGGGGCAGATCGTGACACTGGGGGCAAATGGAGACCCATCCAAAATGGCGGCCGGCCACTACGACAGCTCCAACAGACAGTTGGACAGCCAGTCCACGAGGCGTCTACGTACATATGTATGTGGGTTATTCTGTGTAGCTTCAACAGTTAGCTACATCTGCTCTTCAGCTTTCTGCTCCACGTTACGATCATCGTGTGGACGTTGTCGGTGTCATGATGTTCAAGCTGATGAAAACTACTGAATCATTTTGGCCAGACAGACTTTTTACACACATACTGACTCATTAGCTTTGCTTTGGTTACATGACAGCACTTCTGTTCTCAGCCAGCATGACAGCGACAGCCTGCTGACCTGAAGCAGGTTTTTGTTTCTTTTATGTTGACTGTTTCAGAGTTTGTGGCTACGTGGCCACTGAGATATCCCTTTGGCTGACTGGTTATCTCGCGTGACTATCACTCCGGGGATCAAATCCTGCCCGGGCCCTCATTTCTCCACCTTGCCACAAACGCTTCAGGAGTTAGCTCAGTTAGCTAGTAGCTGTATTGGTTCATTTGCTCCAACCATAACAGCCCGACTCTCAGTTCCACCATTTTCCCCTTTTTTGGAATTGTCTGGAGACGTGTGATGTGGTGTGGCCAATGAGGCGGGGATGAGAACCTCCCGTTTTGCTTCATTTTGAGAAATGAGTGGAGTGGACGGTGCGACATCCAGAATTATGTTATATATCTATGGGTTACATTGGTTTAAACCTCTGAATTGAAAGGCTGCAGATAATTCGTGTTCCTTTAGGAACTGCTTTAATACGGCCCATTTCACAGGGCAGGATTTTTAAATTGTCAGAGGATTTTAAAAACAATAGGAGGCCCCACACGTGGCAACAATAAACCATGGGTTTAATAGTTCTAGTCTCAGTGTTTGCTTTTGCTAATGTTTAAACGGGCAAGGAAGTGACGCCGGTGCACCGACAGCATCAAAGCTCTGGGGAAGGCTACAGGGATAGTCAAAACGTCAGCAGAACAAGGTAAAATTAATACTTTGCTGTATTAAAAAAGAACCATAACGCACATTGTGATATTTTCCATCCATGCTTTTTTCAGTCTTTCCCTTCCCTACTTCCATTAATCTTACAAATCAATATTGTCCCAGCATACAAAAAATAGACATAAAGACCTGAAATTACGTGTTTTATTGAAAACTGTGCACTGAATCAGCCATCCATTCTTCAAACAGTCTGGAATGTTTCAGTTTTCAATTTGGATGTGAGCTATACCTTATGACCAAAAATAAAGAAAACATGTCTCCTAAATTGTGTCTCCATGCAAAGTTTGGTTTAACAAATAAATGAAGCTGAACTGGTAAAATTGGAAGTAAAAGCGTTTATGAAAAAGACCAACACCAGTGTATCGTACATGACAGCTAACATGAGGCTGAACATAAGGGATTTACGTAGAAAAAACTACCCTATTTTAAGCCAAAAGGTTTATATATCCTGTTACCCTCATTCAGGGTGTGTGAAATCCTTACTTTGATCACAAACTAAAAGAAAACTAGAAAATATTTGACCAACCCCAAAAATATATGCCTGTTATTTTAACAATAATGAAAAAAGATTACACAAATACTGATTTTTTTAAATATTCATTAATCTCTCAAAAGTTCAGTGGCAGTCTGAAATAAATTCCCATTATATATATATATATATATGTATATATATATAAAATCTTTTTTTAATACTAGAGCTCACTGGGGCACAGATCCAGCTCCTGTCTCAGTTTAAAGTTTGTTCAGACCTGGATGCACTTTAAGATCACTTCTGAGAACATGAAATATGTTGTAAACAACCAGAAACTGGCTACAGAAAATGAGGAAATCTTTAAACCACATAGAGCCTCATCAAGATCACAGCAGAGGTTTCTGTGAATTTGCACCACAATAATATCCCATGAAATTATTTAAATAATAAACTGAATTAGCTATAACATTTGTTTTTACTCTGTATGGAATCTTCCTTCCATTTTGTTTGCTCTTTAACGACCAGTGCCACTGAGGGTCCAGGAGATAAAAGAGCTGGAGTAGCTTCACAGTTTAGCCAAATGATCACAAGACTGAGACATCAGTTTGTTCAATTTAAAAATATAAACAAGTCATCCAAGCGATAAATCGCTTTTTAAAAATGTTAGTTCACAGCTTCTTGAATGTTGGAATGTTGTTTCTGATGGCCCAGGAGTTTAGAGCGCATTCAGACCCAAGTATGAAGTCACTATAACTCCACAAGCAACCAACTTCATAAAGATAAATAAACAAAGTCTGAAAGAGATGGTGGGGGAGGAGTCAGAGGTGAAAGGTGAAGAAATGTTTGATGTGCTTAGACTCAGTTCACACGGCAGGACTTTTAAATAGTCGGGCGGTTTTAAAAAGGCCTCATGCGTGGCGATAAAAAACATCATGGATACACTAGTTTTTGTCCTACAGTGGGTGGTGTACGGCAACCAGTGATGGAATTTAACAAAGTACAAATACCTTGTTACTGTACTTGAGAACAAGGTTTTTGTATCTGTAATTTTCTTGAGGCCTACTTTTTACTTAAACAGATTTAAAAGCAATTATCTGTACTTTCTACTCCACTATATAAACCCCACCCTCGGTCTGATGGATACTGGCAGGACACTCCCTATTCTGCTCCAGACTGGAGTTCCAAAGGTAAATACTTCTGCCTCCTCCCTCCAGTGTGACAACACACTTCTACACACAAAACGCATATTTAAATGTTAGGAAAATACGTTAACTTTTTTTACTTTTAAGCACATATGAAAATGCTGACTTTGATACTTTTGCTTAAGCCAACATTTTCTTGGATACTCCCACTTTAATTAAGTAATTTTTTCACCTAATTGATCTGTACTTTTACTTAAATAGCAAGTCACCCTCAATTCAACTTTTTTTGTTGATAAACTATATAAATGAGTGTCTAGTTACTCTGTAGACACGTTCAGTCAATAATTTGGCACTTTAGCTAATTTTAGTTAAAGAGCAAGTCACCCCCAAATAAACTTTTTTTTGCTGATAAACTAAATAAATGTGTGTCTAATCGTGCTGCAGACACGTGTCGTCAATAATTTGCCACTTCAGTGCATCTTAGTTAAAATTTAAATATTCTGCCTAAAACTGGCAGTGTTGTGCCGTTGTCAGGTAAAAACTCTGCACTGTATTTTAATTTAAATCTGCCATCGCTATTGGCTAAGAGGTACCATAGAATGTTAGTTGGTACCATATGATGTCACAATGTCGTTTTGAGCCTGTGTGTGTGTATTTGTTAGCGGCTCTGCCCTCTCGGTCTGCTAGGGAACAGCATTTGTTGCATTTTTCAAACAGGGAGAGGGAGCGGACTCTACTAGGGGGTGACTTGATTTTTAAGTAAAAAAAATCAAGTACTTCTTTCCCACTGGTGGCAAAACAGTAAATACTACACACAAGCCCATTTCACACACAAAAATTCTCCGGTCAAAACCTCTCCAAAAGAAATGTGACTTTTGAATAAACAAACATGGCGGAGGAAGAACGTGCATCGCACATCTGTCACCTCACTTTCTGATTTGTTACATGTCACATGAAATGTCACTTGTTTGTTTTTGGAATCAGACCAAGACAATCCAACATGTCTGAAAGCCACGATTTACGATCGGAGCGGTCCTGACGTCATTCCAAGCAGACCAGAGCGCTCTTAAGCTAGAAAAGCAAATCTACACTACAAGCTTGCTTAAAAAAATTATGTCTTTTAAAATGTTCTAACATAGTATAACTATAAATACAGCGTGAAATATGTTGTGGTGATACCAAAAAAATCTAAATAAAAATTGAGTGAAGTGGTTCTCTCGCAACTGTCTAAAAACCCTAGCCTGGCCTGTATGGGGTGCCATTTGTAAAGTCAAACAGTCATGATCTAACAGCAATATTTTTGGTTATTTAGCATATATAAGATAAAAAATTGGGAGTTCACTTTTTCAAAGTCATATTTTCATCATGTTATTCATACATTTATAAATGTTAAAGTTTCCAAATAAATATTTAGTTAGCAAGCTAAATATTTAATGTGTAGTTAAATATTTATTTTGCAAACTAAATATTTAGGTCTGATCTAAATATTTAGTTTGTAAAATAAATATTTAATTCACTAACTAAATATTTAATTTACTAATTAAATATTTATTTTGGAACTAAATATTAAATTTGTAAATTAAATATTTATTTTCCGAGATAAATATTTGGATCCCAGCTAAATATTTATTTTGGAGCTAAACATTTAGTTTGCAACATCAGTATTTGGGAAATATATTTATATAGTATATTTTGGGGTCAGACTTAAATATTTATTTCCCAAATACTGATTTAGCAAACTAAATGTTTAGCTCCTAAATAAATATTTAGCTGGGATCTAAATATTTTTTTCGGAAATAAATATTTAATTTACAAATTAAATATTTAGTTCCAAAATAAATATTTAATTAGTAAATTAAATATTTAGTTAGTGAATTAAATATTTATTTTACAAACTAAATATTTAGATCAGACCTAAATATTTAGTTTGCAAAATAAATATTTAACTACTAATTAAATATTTAGCTTGCTAACTAAATATTTATTTGGAAACTTTAACATTTATAAATGTATGAATTACATGGTGAAAATATGACTTTGAAAAAGTGAACTCCCAATTTTTTCTCTTATGATATGCTAAACAACCAAAAATATTGCTGTTACATTATGACTGTTTGACTTTACAAATGGCACCCCATAGACCTGCCAGACTCGTCCTCTGTTTAATTCTACACAGAGAACTAGTCTGGTAAATGTCGCAGGCAGAGAGGCACGTGAGGGGTGGGACTAGCCAGCTCAAAAATAACCAATCAGAAAAAAGGCAGAAATTCAGACTGTATGACTGTAGTTCTTTAGCTGTTGTCAAAAAGGCGTCTGGAGACGGCCCAAACATCTTTTTTTTTTAAATAAAGGCTTTTAGCGCTTCTACTTGTTGTGGTTGACGAAACATGTCCAAGTCATTTAGAACAGAGGAAAGAGCTGAAGCGAACTTTGCTTCAGAAGTCACCTTCGATGTGCGTTGTGGTGTGTGACGTACGCTGCTCAGCGCTGATTGGCTCGGTTAGAATTCTCAGGGGGTGGGATTATTTGAATAGGAGAGTTCCCAGACTCTGGCTGGTCAGGTTCTAAAAACCCAGCAATAACACAGCTCAAAGCAACTTTGGTTCTCGATAATAGCAGAGGAGAAACAGCCGGCTGCTACCACTTCAACTTAGGACAAACTTCCAGAGTCCCCCCCCCCCCCCCCCAAAAAAACCACCATTTGAAGTTATGGATAACAAAAGATGATTGGACGTAGAAAATGGCTACTGGTGTTTAGTGCACTTTCGTTTCCTCTGGAAATGCAGTTGTCTGCTTCCGACGTATGTGGCCCCGGGATGATAGCCAAAGGGTGGTGGATGGGACAAAGCCACATTGTCCAGATAGATGCTAATGTTGCTCAGTGTCTGATGGTGAGTTTAGACACAGTTTGATAAAATGTTCCGGTGGTTTCTGTCGTTCTCGGGTTCTTTGTCTCGTGCCGATAATAATGGTTTTGTTTCATTTTGTCGAACAAAATGCTCCTGATTCATTCCTTTTCTTTCTTCCAAAGAAATGTTTAAAAACAACATGAGAGAAGGTCTAAACCACACAACATCCCGCACATTTTCAGATCCTTTTCAGTTAAGATTGTTCCAATTATTCAGGGAAGCAGCATGTGGTTACAGCCCCATAGCTGCTGTCACATGTAAGAAAACAAGTTTGAAGTATCACACAGGTGTGCTTTTCACCAGCTTAGACACAAAGAATAAAACTAGCCACTCACAGATGGCAACAAACTAAAGACAAATAATGCATAATCTGTTCTTTCTCTCAAAAGAAAACGCGATACTGTGATACCAAGAAGATTGACATTACCAGCATGATTCCCCGTGCGAAGAAGTAATCGTAAATAAAACATAAGTGTTTATGCGTTTACACCTTGTATTTACAGCGGCTACATAAAGCAACCGGAAAACATACTTTTAAGGAAACACGAATACATAACTGCACATTTTGTCACCATGAAACCTTAAATTTAAATACACATTTACAAAAGCCAGGCTTTCTCAAAAGTGCTGCAGTTGGTGTAGAAAACAGGTGGAGATAGAAGATGACACTGAAATCCAGGACTGTAAAAGTGTGTGTGCACAGTTGCTGGAGGTATTTGGTTCCTCTTATCCCTCGGACCAGAATGAGTCTCTAATTCGAGGGGACCATATCCTTTATAACTGGTTCTCTGTTTAGGTAGGTGGCCCAGTAGACGAGGTTGAAAGAGCCAAACAGAACGGGAAACATAATCCGAGACATCCTGTCAATTTTGCTGACACTGTTGAATGTCTTCTTGCTTTCTTGGGCTTTGCCGTCTGCTTTGGGCTTGCTTGGATCGGCAGTGCCGCCTTTGGCGATGGTCGGCAGGGTGCTGGAGTCCTTGCTGATGTTTGGAGCGTAGTTGGCCACAGCCACAGCGTAGGCGTTGTTCTTCTTCACCATGGATGCCCTTTCTTTTTTCTGTTGGGAAATCAAAAATGATTAGTTACTGTCAAAAGTGTAACCTTCCCTGTTCACATCTGTACATGTATTTAACATGAATGCAGATGAAGGACGCTGGTCGCGCCTGTTCACTTTTGGTGAATAATTTGTTTGTTCTCTGAGGCACGACGAAAGGACCATCAAAGTCTTAGGAGTCACGCTGAGGCTGCAAGCTGAAACAACATTCACTATAATGTGTTGTAAACTAGCGACAGTCACGGTGATAGGGTGTAAAACTACCCTGAAATGTATGAACTGCCCCCTGGCGCCAGGGGACTACACACTGCCACTTTAATGTCTCACAGACAGTCAAGTAAATCTGATCATTTTAAAAGCTCGAAGCCAAACACCTGGGTGTCATCTGCATACATGTTGTAAAACGAGCTAACAGAGAGAAGGTACAAAGCGAAGACAAGAACTAGAACTCTAAACTATTCAGAGTCGGCAGCCTGACTTGACACCCTTAAAGAAGTTCCAGAGGAGTGTACTTTTGATTATGATCAGAAATGTAATTTTGTTCCAGAAAAGAAATAAATCGCTCCGCCACTATTTCTTCTGGAAGTTTAGAAACAAAGGCAGCTTGGAAGTGGGCCTGGAATGGATCCACATGGGTTTTTTTGTCTGAAAGAGATGGGGACACAGCCAGTTGAAACATCTGAACCTTAAACTTTGCCAAATGTTTCAGAGGGTTAAAGGATGAGACTAAGATGTTCCTGCAGCAGAGGTTGTAAATGTCAGAGTCAGCCTTCAACAGGGGACGAGTCTCCCGATTTCACATATTGGTTGAAATTAAACTTCATCCATCAATTTCCTGATCAAAACTGTCTGCATCCATTTAAATCTCATGCTTGCCAGATTAGCACTTTTTCCCTCCTAACCTACATTTTCCTACGTTGGATCTTAGAAACTGGACAATTAAGAAGTTAGGGACTCTCCTCATGAGATTTTTCAGTTTTTGTGTATTTATTGTCCAACTGATTATGCGGTTTTTCCTGTAGCCATAAATAATCCACACAGTCTATGCTACTTTTAAAGTCCACTTCTTAAATATTGCAATGATTAAACACATTGACTAAGAATGTGAGGCATAAATCAGCTTTTGCTCTTCTTTCCTGCGCTTTCCAGCAAATGCCTCTAAAGCCCCAATCTGCCACATTACAATGCAAATGAATTCTCCTTTAAAAGAGGAGTCTGTCAGAAGACACGTTTTCTTCTTCATTACCTTCTCGCTCACAACGCTCTTCCCATCCCAGGCCCAGCCGCGCTTTGTGAAGTAATTGACAGTGGCAAACTCAATCAAAGCGGAGAACACGAAGGCGTAGCAGACAGCGATGAACCAGTCCATGGCGGTGGCATACGCAACCTTGGGAAGCGAGTTCCTGGCGCTGATGCTCAGAGTTGTCATGGTGAGGACGGTGGTCACACCTAGGAGATCAAACAAGAGGATAATACTTTATGATGTTTCTATTTTAACATGTTTATTTAAAAATGCACACACAAGTCTTGTAAAGGTCTAAAATCCACAAAGCCTTTAATTACCCACTACTGTTACTTCCTGCCTGCTGAGATCTTTAAGATGTGAGAGTGAATCATCACAACACTGGTGTTAAATTACATTAGTGTCATGGGGAATTAGAATACTCTAATAATAATAATGTAGGAAGGCTTAAAATAACCCGGCCAGTGGTAATATGCTTACCAAACACGGTCCGGGCTGGAACGGATTCTCTGTTTAACCAGAAGGACACCTGGGAGAGGATGACTGTCATGATGCACGGCAGGTACGTCTGAATGACAAAGTAGCCGATCTTCCTCTTTAGATGGAAATGAGCTGTCATCACTGTGTACTCACCTGCCAAAAAACCCCAACATGAATTACAATAATAATAGTTATCCACTTCCTGACAGGCGCTCATAATTACCTGTCTATGCTGAGCTGTACTGTCTTTGTAATAGACGGGAATAATTATTATTGTTTACTTTATTTCCTTTAGTTTAAGCTTGAACGCAATTCAACAAATTCTGAAATTATTCATTTATTTTTCTGGGATGTTACTTGGATGAGCACAGAATGATAATCCTTTGGTCCGTAGCGTGATGACATCAAGGAGAAGAGAGGATCTTGAATGTAGCTCCTCCTCCCCTTCTAGAAGGAGCTGAAAGCTCCGCCACATTTCGCACACGCTCATGCAGAGTGTTGTAGCGCTTACAGACAAATGATGTTTTCAACATGTTCCTGCTCAGACACGCCTGATACTGATGGGCCATTCCCATCTGTACCTGGTCGGCCCTGCCCGGACAGCTCCAGTCGGCCCCAGCCTGGCCCGGTTGATTCCACACATCCTTGCTTAGGTATGCAAGGAATGCAGTCAGAGACACTTTCAGCTTCTGGGTAATCAGCATGATAATGAATGATGATGAATTGAGCATGCCTTAAGCCCATGTGGGCTGATTCTACCCACCAATCAGAGGCTTGCTCTAATGGAAGGTGTGAATTTGCTGACTGATAAGCCGGCTTATCATAAAATACATGAATATGAAGTGTCACGTGACACGTTACTTAACTCAAGACCCCACAATGTTTACCCAATCAGTGTCGCTTATGATTTTGTCGACCAATACAGTTGAAGAATATTCTTGCATGTACATTTAAATAAAATCATATATTTTTAGCTGGCCAATGGGGGCCCCAGAAAACACGTGGGCCCCTAGGCTTAAGCCATATCAAGCCTGTGCATTAATCCGGGCCTGGTCACGATCTTCTACCTTCCTAGATCATCGAGCTGTAACCTGTTTCTGATCATGTCTTTAGTCCCGCTGTAACACTGAAGCATCAGTCTCAGGCGTCATGGGTGTCTTTACCACCCAGCTTCTGTGTTCGGGTCTGACCCAAGTTAGTAAATGTAAGTCCTGCATCAGATTTGTGCCTCTTCTAGTGTCATTTTTAAAGGATTTTATTTATTTATTTAACCATTACTAGAACCAGCAATGCTACTAAAACACACAATTATGAGAAGCTGGAAAAACTGTGCAAAATTACATTTATTTCAGTAATTTAACTAGACTGAGAGACCATTTAAAGGCTCAGGAACCTTCACAGGAGTTTCTATTAGCAATTATAAATTTGAGCTGATTGGGGTCTTGTTAAATATCACACAGTAGCATTTCAATAGTCTAGATAAGTGTAATGTTCCTGTTTGTAGTTCCTCCTGTAAGTACTTATTTATTTCAATTATTCAGTTTTACAAAAAACATTTGGACAACATTTTAATATGTTCCAGTCATTAGTCATTTATATTTCAGTATTGTGGTAGCTTATAGTAAATGAAGTAAGTTTAATTAAGAGGGGAACCCATTTTTCTTGCATTATTTAATGAAAAACTTAACAAAATAGTTATTAGTTTATTTGGTAATTAGTTACTTTTATAATCTTGTAACTCGGTAAGTAACTGAGTTACTTTTTTGACAAAGTAATTAGTAACTATAACTAATGACTTTTTAAAAGTAACGTTCTCAACACTGGTGGTTACCATGGGGACCCTAACCAGGCACTGGTGGCAACAATAACATTTCTTTTGATCTTGACTATCTTTTTATATTTCATGAAGGTGAAGAATTGTATCTGACACAAAGCCTAGATAGTAAAATATTATATTCATAATTAGATTTGAGCTTTTTTCACGTATTTTAGAATTTTTAGCAGTAGCTTCATTAAAACCCTAAACCCTTTGATACATAATGGTCGCTACAGTGGACAGGTACTCAAAATATTTTTTTTTTGTTGCTATTAAGCACAGCTGTTGATGACTTTATTGCATTTGAGCCCCTCCGTTTGGACTTCAGTAAGTCAAGCCGACATATTTCATGTTCAGAATGCACGCTGTCCACCGAGGTGGACATGTAATAAATTATTTGTAAATTATTAAATGTTACAAAAAACATTTGTTGATATCTGTTTCATTCACACTTAAAGATGAATGAAAAAAATTGTTAAAAAATCATGGTTGAAGATTTCATAATTCACGCATCAAAGGATTAAACCTTTTATTTATTTATTTCCTTTCACTATCCTAGCTTTCATTCATTTTTAATTTACAAAGGTAGACTTTGCAAATCTTTACTCTATGGGCTCAGCCATCTTTGATTAGAAGGTAGATCTGAAGTTTGTGAGGAGTTTCAAATCTTACATAAACATTTCTGCATTCTGTTTGTGCTATAAAGCGCCTTGGGGGGCTGTACAACACTAGAAGCTACTAGATGAAATAATTTACCATGTTAACATAAACTAATTTTTACCATATCTTCAGAAGCAAAGTGTGCTTGTTAAAAAATAAATTATTAGAGTATTTGTAGTATTCCCCCCCCCCCAGCGTGCGCACACACACACACACACACACACACACACAAGCTTTTAGCTAATTTTTAAGAGGAGTAATTGTCAGATATACACGAACCTTGTACAGTTAGCGACTGTGTATTTCCATCCCATAATTCTTCCGTACATGAAACAATAGATGGCGTGTTTTCCCACTAGCAAAGCCTAATAGCTGGCAGATGCACAAAATGGTGCCAGCGCTGTGCTAACAGGCTGGCTTTCCAAGTGGAAGAGATCTCAAAGAGAGGCCAAGATTAGATATGAGAAGAAAAAGATGCGTTACCCATGGCAACAGAACAGAGGAACATAACTCACTTGCTGCAATTTTGAAATGAGGGCCTTGATTCAGGCTGCTACTTGGCAAAGAAAAACTCCTTTCCAGCAACAAAAAAGAGGGGGGGAGAAGGGTGTTCATCCCTATGGATCAATCCCAAAAGATTAACCGTATGCGATTAATCTAATGTCACAATAGTTGTACTTCCTGTGTTCTAGCAGTGAAGTTCATACTAACCTCCTCGTTACGCTGAGTGCACTCTTGAGTGTCTGCATCATGTGTAATTTAATTTGCACATCAGCCTCCGTAATGCAATGTGTAATGGGGTGGGGGAGGAACCTGTACAGCTTAGGTTTTCTTTAGAGAGGCCTGATTGTTTCACTTAGAGCAGGGGTGTCAAACATGCGGCCCGCGGGCCGGATGCGGCCCGCAAGCGGGTTAAATCCGGCCCGCGAGATGGTTGTGTAAACTTTATTTTCATACTTTACAATGTAGAGAGAAAATAAACTTATCTTTGTGAGCAAGTTTCCTCTGTAATGAGTATAAATAAAACAAAGCTGCGCTCAAGGCTCACACAAGAACTTGAATCACATCCTGAAGTTGGCCGCCACTCAGGATGTGACTTCTGATACTGATGTGCTGGTGAAAGCTAAAAGATGTAAAGTAAAATGAGTCAAATATGCTGCATGAAACTAATCTAGCCATGTGATCTGTAAGCTCTTTGAATCACTAAGGAATGTTTTTTTTATTTGTTGATTTTTTTATTTTTTTCAAATTTTCAAGTACACTTCAGGTGTTGTACTTGTACTACACTGTCCTCAGGCTCCAGCCTTGTTTTATATTGATTGTATTAAAACAAGGAAAACAATCTGAAGTTTTTTTTTTTTATTTATTGGTCCGACCCACTTGGGACTAGATTTCCCTCAATGTGGCCCCTGAGCTAAAATGAGTTTGACACCCCTGACTTAGAGGAAACCTAATTATTATATAGATAAGAACACCTGCTGTCCTACAGCTGTAGGGAACCACCCTGAGACTTAGGAGATGCAAATGTTCTCTTGTTTACTCGGTGTATCATCAGTCTCATTTAGGATGAATTAGGGGGAGTGATGAAGAAAGTATTTATTAATAAATGTATAATTGAAAAGACATCCTGCCTATAGGTACCTTAAGTCACGCCCATCTACTTTCGGACCACGGGTCCCCGGAAGAACAAAAAAAAATGAATGCAAGTCAACGGGGCTAAAAACGCTATTTTCTAATTCCGCTTGTTTTGTGCCATGGATTTCACATATGATGTCCGTGAATTTTACAGACAGATTTTGATACCAAGAACACGGTTATTTTCAAACAGGGGGAAACGCAATTTTAGGTTTTGAGTGAAAATAAGTCCAGGACTACAAATACGCTTCACGAAAGAGACGTCATCGAACCAGACACGGAGAAAACTGAGAGTTAAGGGCTGTAAGTTCAGCAAACTTCCCACAGGAGGAAAGAACCACCATAAATATGGCCATTTGGTAAGTAGCAGCTAGAGGACATTATGTGAGACGTGCCCATTTCTGGTGTGTAGTCATGGTAATTACGAACTTTTACAAGCTGATAAATCTCAAAGTACAAGACTGGCGTGGTCGAAACACCCATCATTACTTTTCATTTAAACTGCAGTACAACTGGGCGTAAGGCAAAGCAGAATAGAAAATAGGGGTTTTAGCCCCGTTGACTTGCATTCATTTTTTCGTTCTTCCAGGGACCCATGAATCGACCAGAAAGGGAGGAGACTGATGGGCTCGACACACGGGAGGCGACATCGCCTCTCCTCCATTCATTTTCAATGAGACAAGCGCGACAAAGCGATAATCGCGGGTCTCCCTCCTACTAAGCGAAACGCGAAAAACGTGCGTGGGAAATTTTGCGCTCGTGGACGTGTCGTGCACAGTCGACCCAGCGACGCGATCCCAGAAAGCTGAAATATTTTCAACTTTTCATCGCTGCCGCTCGGACGAGGACCAATCAACGGAGGTTTCATTCACTGACCAATGAGCTGACAGTATGCTCCGTACAGCTCAGATCGTCCTTTAAGTCCCTCATTAAATGATGGTATTCTCCGTTTCTTTCTCTGGTTTGTAATATGGGATGAACCCATTGTCGGATTTTTTTTTTGATATAGTAAAATCAGAAGTAAGATTTCACATAACTCTAGCAGCACCTTGTGAAACATCATTTCTACCGCCTTTTAAACTGTGAACCGCGTAAATAACCTTAATTCCCTCCAACCTGACACAGCCAATCAAAACAACGGAAGATTCGATTTCGTCATGGAACAGAAAGCTTCGATGGCTTTGCCGCTGGTCGCTGCTGCGAGTCGCCTCCCATGTGTCAGGTAATAAAAGCGATAGTGACGAATTTCGCTGATCGCGGTCGTTTGTCGACTCCCGTGTGTCAAGCCCATTAGGCTCCCTATGTAAGGGCTCAACACACGGGAGGCGACAAACGACCGCGATCAGCGATATTTGTTGCTGTCGCTTTAATTACCTGACACACGGGAGGCGATCCGCGGCAGCGGCCAGCGGCAAAGCCGTCTACGCGTTCTGTTCCATGGCGAAATCCAAACTTCCGTTGTTTTGTTTGGCTGTGTCAGGTTGGAGGGAATTAAGGTTATTTAAGCGGTTCAGAGTTAATAAAGTGGTAGATATGATGTTTCACAAGGTGCTGCTAGAGTTATGTGAAATCTTACTTCTGATTTTACTATAAAACATAATAATAATCAACTTCTCCTCCATGTTTGCTCGGAGGTGTGCGGAGCATCCTGTCCGCTCATTGGTCAGTGAACGAAACCTCCGTTGATTGGTCCTCGTCCGAGCGACAGCGATGAAAAGCTGAAAATATTTCAACTTTCTGGGATCGCATCGCTGGGTTGCCTGTGCACGACACGTGCACGAGCGCAAAATTTCACATGCACGTTTATCGCGTTTCGCTTGTTAGGAGGGAGACCCGCGATTATCGCTTTGTTGCACATGTCTCATTGAAAATGAATGGAGGAGAGGCGATGTCGCCTCCCGTGTGTCGAGCCCATTAGTCTGGATTAAGCTGTAAATTATTGAGTTTTATATTCAAAGCTCTTTTTATAATAAAGACTCACACATTACAAGGGCATGTTGTAATTGCATTGTTGGTTCTTTTATAAAACACAGAAAAGGTTTCTTTTTACTTTGCTGACAGTTTCGTTCGCGGCTGCAAACAGGAAGTTTCTCAACTTCAAAGCTCTCCCCTTATCTGTTGAAAAAGCTAATCTGCTCATCAAACTATGATGTTGGTGACCGGGAACTGCTAGCGATCAAACTGGCCCTGGAGGAGTGGCGACACTGGCCAGAGGGAGCAGAGCACCCGATCATTATCTGGACAGACCACAAGAACCAGTCATACCTGAAAGAAGCTAAGCAGTTAAACCCCGTCAGTCCCGTTGGTCCCTGTTTTTTTTCTCGTTTCAACTTTACGATCTCTTACAGACCGGGCTCCAAAAATATCAAGCCCGATGCCCTCTCCTGCCAGTACGCTGCTGACAAGGACCTGGAACCTGCCACCATATTGGCACCAGCCTGCATCATTGGAGCCGTGGCCTGGGACATCACAGACAAGGTTCTCGAGGCACAACAAACTGAACCAGACCCAGGTAACGGTCCTCCTCAAAGGCTCTATGTGCCCACCCGCATGAGAGGATCTGTCACACATTGGGCACACACAGCCAAATTCTCCATTCACCCCGGAGTAGGTAGGAACTTGAGTCTCATCCGCAGGTCCTTCTGGTGGCCGTCCCTCTACAAAGACGTCAGAGAGTACATCCACACTTGTCATGTGTGTGCCCGCAATAAGGGAAACAATCACCCGCCGTTTGGTCTACTCCATCCACTTGCTATCCCCACTCGACCCTGGTCCCACATCTCACTAGACTTCGTCACGTGCCTGCCACCCTCCAAGGGATTTACCATATTATGTCATGTCTCCCATCCTTTACCCTCATCTGCCTTATCATTTCCTCCTCATTCAGCTCACCTTGTCCTCTCACCAAGCTCCAGCCAAGCCCTGTTTTCCCCAGCAACCTCTGTCAGCTTCAATCAGCTCCATTCATTCCACCTGCTCCTGTAATCAGCCTCATCCCATTCACCTGCTTCCCCTGCTATAAAAGAACCAGCCATCCAGTCAACAGATGCCAGATTATTACAGCCTTGCCAGTAGTTCTCCAGCCATCCACCCTGCCTGATTTTTGTCTCCAAACCTTGTTTTTTCTCCTGACCCCTGCCTTGCTCGCTGCCTGCCATTTTGACCTTAGCCTGCCTCTGAACCTGCCTCAGCCTTGCCCTCCAGGTACCTCTGCTTTAAATAAAGACTTTTTTATATATATTTTTACTGTGTTGGCGTCTTCAAGGGTCTTCTGAGTTCAGTTCATGACATATTATTAACCATTGTAGACCGTTTTTCAAAATCCTGTCACCTTGTCCCTCTTAAAGTTCTCCCCTCATCTGTTGAAACAGCTAATCTGCTCATCAAACATGTGTTCTGCCTCCATGGAATCCCTACGGAGATCCTCTCCGACCGTGGCCCCAGTTCCTGTCAAGTCTATGGAAGGAGTTTGCTACCATCCTGGGGGCCCGAGTTTCTCTCACTTCAGGCTTCCACCCACAATCCAATGGGCAGTGTGAGAGAATGAACCAGAACTTGGAGGCCATGCTCCGCTGAGTATGTTCCTCAAACCCCTCAGTGTGGAGCTCACAACTTGCGTGGATCGAGTATGCACACAATGCCCACACCTCCTCTTCCACAGGGAAGTCTCCATTCGAAGTCGCCCTGGGATACCAATCATCCTTGTTCGCTTCTGATGCAGTGCCTGACACCTCTGGACTCCAGTTCATCTGCCGGGCAAGACAAATCTGGACACAAACCACAGCATCTCTCCAGCGAACCGCTGATCGTAACCGCCGCCTAGCGGACCGGTACAGATGTCCAGTCCCGGCTTACGTCCCAGGCCAGAAGGTATGGCTTTCCTCTAGGGACATCAAACTCAGGAACACCACTAGGAAACTTACCCCCAGGTTCATTGGCCCTTACTATCACCGATGTCATCAGTCCTGTCATGGTCCGTCTGTCCCTGCCCCCGTCTATGAGAATCCATCCCGTCTTTCACGTCTCCCTGCTCAAGCCAGTCTCCTCCAGTCCTCTGTGTCTGCCTCCTGTTCCACCTCTGCCTGCCTGGCTTGTCGGTGGTGGCCTGGTGTACCAGGTCCGTAAGCTCCTGGATGTTCGCCGCCGGGGTGTTCAGTACCTGGTGGATTGGGAGGGATATGGGCCCAAGGAACGCTCATGGATTCCTCGGTCCTTCATCGAGGATCCTGCCCTCACCTGGGACTTCAAGGCTTCCCGGTCTGCCTCCTCCTCCGCCTCCTCTGCTAGGCCACCAGGGGGCGTCCGTTGGGGTCGGGGGGGGGGGGGGGGGTACTGTCACGGTCTGGGTAACTCTCCTGTTTGTTTTCCCTGAGTTTGCCTGCAGGTGGGTGTGGCTGAGGTTACCCAGCTGTTTGGCATCATCATCATGGCACCAGAGTATTTAAGGAGCAGCATGACACTTCTCCACGCTGGTTGATTACTCAGTTTGGGTAGATCTGTTCGCCAGTCAAGTGATCTGTTTGTTGGTATTTTAACCCGCTTATCCCACTCTGCTCAGGTCCTCATCTATTCCAACTACTCCTACAACAATAACCCCGGATCTTCACACTACGTCTCGCTGCTCCACTCTGGTCGCCCGCTCTCAGTCCCCTACCTGCTCCTACCTGTTGGATCACCTACTCACCCAGACCTGACTCACCTCTCCCCCTGCTTCCCTTCAGCCTGAAGAAACGTAAGCCAGAGACTGTCCTTACCTTCTTGCCTTCTGCCCCTTAAACCGTCAGCATACTCACCTTAGTTCTCCTTCCTAGATTCCGCCCCGCTGAGCAGTTCCCTGAGTCTGCCGTTATTCCTGCTATTTCGCAGCGCCTTCAGTTCCAGTTTGTTCTTCCCGTCGTTTTATCATTTCTATAATAAATCTTGTTTATTTTATCTTCTGTTTACTTGTGGTGATTCTGTATGTCGTGGGTCAAACACCTGGTACCCAACATGACAGACTGAGGACAATATTTTCCTGATACAAAAGGTTTTAGTTGTCTGAAAATGTAACACTTTAAAAAAAATACCCGCGATAATATGGAAAACCGTGATAATTTTGGTCAGTCAGTCAATCAATCAGTCAATCAATCAGTCAATCAATCAGTCAATCGATCAATCAATCAATCAATCAATCTATCAATCAATCAATACTTTATTAATCCCAGAGGGAAATTAGTTTCAGTACACACAATTCAGAGATCAGACATACATGGGCAAGACACATGACAAGAATTGGTGACTGTGGTCATTCGCAAACCGAGTCGCGCTACCTTAATAGAGATAAGAGGGTTACATGAGGATTGGTTCAGGTGGAGGGGAAAAAAGGCACTTCAGATTTACCCTCCACCAGGAGGGCAGCTTTGCTCTGCAAAAAAACACCTCAGACAGATATACAACAGACTTCAGACAACACAACATGAGACTCCAATAGGAAGGCGGGGGGGGGAGGGGGGGGGAATCCTGTTTCCCCCAGCGAGAGCAGCCATCTACGGGGCTCAGCCACTGTACAGTCATAGCTGGGAGGGAGATGTTGGGGGAAGCATATAACACATTGACTCTTGCAGGTTGATGACCTCGCCAGGCTGAAGTCCACCAATCTGGGGGGGGGGGGTCGGGTTTTCACAGCATCTGCCTGCATTCCTAGGCTACCAGAGCGTCAGATTCAGATAACAAGAATTTATTTGGGTCAGGCTGAGATAATTTTCCTCTCTGCCTTCAGTCTTTAAACTGATCATTCCAGTCCTTCAGTGAAGCCAATTTTGGGTTTTTAAGCCTGTCCATACCGTCCGGTGACTCTCTCCGAGATGACATCCATTTTGCACACTAATGCCGGTATCGCAGCTAGAACATTGTCCAGCTTACGATTCACCTCGAGAAACGTCCCGGTCTGAGAAGTCTCCATACGGACGGTGCTTTCCGTAGGTGTGGGTCGCCCTCCAATCGCTCCCGTCTTCCCAAATTTCCAGAAAACCAGATATCCTCTCACTCCAATCAGGAGAAATCCAGTGATCATCAGGCCGAATGTCCACACGTCTTCGATATCCTCAATGGACAGCTGGGAGAGGCATATGATCTTCCATTCCCTCCAGGAATCCAGCATATATCCCACCGGGTGTGTCCCCTGTGGACATGTGGGAGCCCCCTGCTCCGTTCTCATTGTTGAAAAAATCGTATCGATCGCGTTGAATGACCAATTTATCAAATCCATGGTTAGCAAAAATAGAGTTTTTCAGAAGAAATGCAGAGAAGCGCTCTGTGGGCAAACAGGACAAAGAGCCTTGGGAAAAAAAGATAAGTGGCCGGAAAGAGAAGCGTCTGTACTCCTCGAGTGCCAGGTTAAGTTTTCCACACCGTGACAACCCTAGCCACTAGATGGTGCCGTCAGATAAAAAAATTATCCAAAGGTCATATTTAATAACAGATTTTCAATAATTTGCATAATTTAGACCTATTTTGAGAAGTACAAATTTGATAAATTACCATGAAATAATGTTTTTATTGTATGAAAATTAAAAAAATACATTTTGTGGCTTGTGAAGACCCCTAACTTGGCAATTTGGCCTTTGTCTAGAAATGTTTGGACTCCTTTCCATAAATCATTACAACCTCACCACTGGTCATGAGCTATGGATAACAAACCAAAAGGCAAGATTGTAGAGATGAGTTTCCTTCATCAGGTGGCCTGTCTCCACCTAAGAGATAGGGCGAGGAGCTTAGCTAGCCGGGAGACTCAGAGTAGAGTCATTGCTCCTCCACATCGAGAGGAGCAAGTTGAGGCGGTTCACATATTTTGGTCAGGATGCCTCGGTGCCTTTCAGGCATGTCCTGCTGGGAGGAGCCTCCATGATCGTCCCAGTAGAAACGGACAGGATTAAATTTCCATGTTGGCCCAGGAACAACTTGGGGTTCCACCAGTGCAACAGGTTGCTGGGGAAAAGACAGTTTGGGCCTCTGTGATGGAACTGCTACCCCCACAACCCAGACCCAGATAAGCAGATAAGAATAGATAGATGGATGTTCTAAAAAAGCTGCAAAAATTATATGTAACATTAAAGGTGGAGAATAAAACAACATATTATAGGTGAGGGTATTTAATAAACACAGGTAGACAGTAAATGTTTTTATACAGAACAAAACCAAGTGCATTGGACTGTTAAAATAACCGTATGTTTCACTAAGAGGACTTTTGTAACAGTGCTGTGAAACGTCCACTGACTTATGCAAGATATCCATCCCTGTCAGGCCCGAGAGCACACTCGTTTGTGCCAAATGACCTAGTTTGCAAGTACGCCACACCAAACAGCGACACAAGAGCAATAAATGATTCATTTAAAGCCAGCCAATCAGATAATGTGGACTGACTAGTTAAACAAGAGCAGGCATTTTGTCTTCTACCAAGGCATCAAATACCACTTAACCTAGATAGAAGCATTTAGTGCATGAAAGGGAACTCTTAGTGGGGCTGCGAAAGGGATTCCCCTGATAATGACTTTCAGTCACTGGTGGAATAAAACATCCTGGTAATTGATACCTAAAGGGAGAACTGCTGGAACAGTAGACTGAGAGATATCTACATGCACACATACTGGGGTATCTGGCCGCAGCTTTAAACTCAAATTGGATGTTATATGTATTAGTGTAAGAATTAATTATTGAAGTATTAAGTATTAGGTATTAAAGGTGATATTTAGACAGAAAGTCTACATGTGAGATATTTTTAACCAAACTATTCTGAAACACAAGAAAACTGCTTCATAAAACATTGCAAATCTGGAGCAGCCTGTGAGAAGAGAACTTATTGCTCAGGCCCATGAAGAAGACTTTTACCTTCACAGCCGAGCTTCTCAAACCGCCCACTGTTCCCAAAAGTGAACAGTTTAGTTCTGGAGGCTATAAGCTAAAGATCAATATACAGGTGCTGGCCAGTAAATTAGAATATCATCAAAAGGTTGAAAATATTTCAGTAATTCCATTCAAAACGTGAAACTTGTACATTATATTCATGCAATGCACACAGACCAATGTATTTCCAATGTTCATTACATTTAAATTTGATATTCATAAGTGACAACTAATGAAAACTCCAAATTTGGTATCTCAAAAAATTAGAATATTCTGAAAAGGCTGAATATAGAAGACACCTGCTGCCACTCTAATCAGCTGATTTACTCAAAACACCTGCAAAGGCCTTTAAAAGGTCCCTCAGTCTTGTTTTGAAGGCACCACAATCATGGGGAAGACTTCTGACTTAACAGCTGTCCAAAAGACAATCATTGACACCTTGCACAAGGAGGGCAAGACACAAAAGGTGATTGCTAAAGAAGCTGGCTGTTCGCAGAGCTCTGTGTCCAAGCACATTAACAGACAGGTGAAGGGACGGAAAAAATGTGGTAGAAAAAAGTGTACAAGCTCTAGGGATAACCGCACCCTGCAGAGAATTGTGACGACAAACCCATTCAAAAATGTGGGGGAGATCCACAAAGAGTGGACTGCAGCTGGAGTCAGCGCTTCAAGAACCACCACGAGGAGACTCATGAAAGACATGGGATTCAGGTGTCGCATTCCGTGTGTCAAGCCACTCTTGAACATGAAACTGCGCAAGAAGCGTCTCGCCTGGGCCAAGGACAAAAAGGACTGGACTGATGCTGAGTGGTCCAAAGTTATGTTTTCTGATGAAAGCAAGTTCTGCATTTCCTTTGGAAATCAAGGACCCAGAGTCTGGAGGAAGAGCGGAGAAGCACAGAATCCACGTTGCATGAGGTCCAGTGTAAAGTTTCCACCGTCAGTGATGGTGTGGGGTGCCATGTCATCTGCCGGTGTTGGCCCACTCTGTTTCCTGAGGTCCAGGGTCAATGCAGCCGTCTACCAGGAAGTTTTAGAGCACTTCATGCTTCCTGCTGCTGACCAACTTTATGGGGATGCAGACTTCACCTTTCAACAGGACTTGGCACCTGCACACAGTGCCAAAACCACCAGCACCTGGTTCAAGGACCATGGTATCCCTGTCCTTGATTGGCCAGCAAACTCGCCTGACCTTAACCCCATAGAAAATCTATGGGGTATTGTGAAGCGGAGGATGCAATACGCTAGACCCAACAATGCAGAGGAGCTGAAGACGACTATCAGAGCAACCTGGGCTCTCATAACACCTGAGCAGTGCCACAGACTGATCGAGTCCATGCCACGCCGCATTACTGCAGTTATTGAGGCAAAAGGAGCCCCGACTAAGTATTGAGTGCTATACATGCACATTCTTTTCATGTTCATTCTTTTCAGTTGGCCAACATTAGAGAAACAAACATTTTTTCATTGGCCTTTAGAATATTCTAATTTTCTGAGATACCAGATTTGATGTTTTCATTGGTTGTCACCTATAAATATCAAAATTAAACGTAATAAACATCGGAAATACATTGGTCTGTGTGCATTGCATGAATATAATGTACAAGTTTCACGTTTTGAATGGAATTACTGAAATATTTTCAACCTTTTGATGATATTCTAATTTACTGGCCAGCACCTGTACTCCACGAGGGACAAACTCCTCAAGCTATTTTAATAAAATCTGATATAACTCATCAACACTAGACAGCCATGTGACAACATACCCATACCTCTATTTCACCAGGGTGCATCTTGACTCTACAGAAACAGCTCTATTGAGTGGGCTTGTCATAGCAGAGTGGCCTCTAGAATTTGAAAAGTTGCATGAGTTGATCTGTACATGATACAAAAACACAGCACAACAAGACAGTGTGGGACACCCTTTCCCCCAACCAATCAGTGACAGACAATCTTCCGACATCGCATTTTCAGCCCAGTATGATAACCTTGGAACCACATTTGAAAGTTTTCAAAATATCTTCAGATTGTTTTCATCGCATGTTACAGGAATTATAAACATGATTTTAAAAGTTGCCATATAGGGTTTTGTTCACATCACAGCATCAAAATAACCTTCTTTTGAATCCCTTCTCTTCATAGACTCTGAAAGCCTCAGCAGCTTCACCCACCTGGACCTCGCAGCAGCTCTTTTCGCCACCAACCGAATAATTCTTCTCACTCACAATCCTCCCTAAAAAGAACCCACTGACTAACAAACCTCCATTCATATCAACATTCAAACTCTATTCTGGTAGCTCCATGCTTAGGTGTTCCCCAAGGTTCTGTGCTTGGTCCCATCCTGCTTTTCTCAATAGTCTCCAAAGCCTTCTCCTCCTACACCACCAAACCTCTTCAGCATTACACTCCAACCCCCTCCATATGCCACTCAGGACCGAGTTCAGGGATTGGGGAGATTAATCAGAGCTGCTCCATCCCTCCGGGACTCCCTCCCACAGTCGAATAGGAGACTGCACCAAACTGTCCACTTGTCAAAACATCTTTTTAAATGTGTTTTAAATATTTGATCTTAATGCTTTTTCTTTTTAATTTTAGCATTTGATCTCATCATGTATGTGAGAAGTACTTTGACTATCATGTTTAGTCTTATATAAGTAAAACATGTTATTAATATTAAAATACTAACAGTATTGATCCCTATTTACTTTCGGCAAACCAGAAAGTTAGAGATGATAGACAGTTAGAGACAGATGATAGTTAGAGATGGTCTGTTGCAACCAAATCTGCAAATGAAGTGAGAAACAACTGAGATAAAAGCTGTGCATTAGTTCAGTGTTGTAAACATTCATCCACTTTTTTAAATGATTTTCGGGGTCGGCTCGTGCCCAGAAAACCTCACCAGGGAGGTGTCCAGGAGACATCTGAACCAGATGCCCGAGCCACCTTCATAAAGGTTATGATCAGGGTTGGTGACAAAGACAAATATGGCCTCAAGTTCAATTCTTAATGAAAACGAGCCCAAATTTCTGCCGACAATGCAAACCAAGCTCTGGCACTGATCTTACAGGGACCTAACAGCCAGTATGAAGTAACTTGGTACCCCATTCTCCCGAAGTACCCCCCCCACAGAGTGACATGGTTCAATGCCTTCTCCAAGTCCACAAGACACATGTTGACTGCTTGGGCGAACTCCCACACATCCTCCAGGACCCTGCTAAGGATATGGAGATGGTCAAGTTCTCCCCAACTAAGAGGAAAATCACATAGTTCCTTCTGAATCTGAAGTTTGACTATCTGGCAGACCATCCTTTCCAGAAACCTGAACAGACCTCACCAGACAGGCTCAGGAATGTGATTCCCTTGTAGTTGAAGCACACCCTGCGGTCATCCTTTTAAAATAGGGAGACAATAGAACTGCCCCCGATGTCCATGCAATATTTTAGAGTTGTCCCACAACATCAGAGCCTTAAGGAACTCTGAGCAAATCTCACCCACCCCTGGGCTCTGCCACCAAGGGGTTTTTAACCACCTGCCAGATCTGCCTGGCAACCTCCTCCTCCAGTGGGAGCCAAATGACCACCAGTAGTCAATAGACAGCTCTGCCCCTCTCTTCACTGAAGTGTCCTCGACATGTGGTCACAGATCAGGTGAGATGACAAGAAAGTCGATCATCGAGCTGTGGCCTTAGGTATCCTGGTGCCAGGAGCACATATGGACACCCTTGAACATGGTCCTCATTATGGACAATATAAAACAAGCTCAGATGTCCAACAACAAAACACCACTTTGGTTCTGAGTCACCAGAAGGAGCGTTCTCCATCACCCCCTCCAAGGACTCCCCTCGAGAGGAAACTGGTTCTGTAGCCAGAGCTGTACCTCCAGGTGAGTTTGACTACATCTAAAACCTCTCAACCTCGTACAGCAGCTCAGGCTCTTTTCCCACCAGAGGTGACATTCCATGTGCCGATAGCCAGCTTCTGTAGCAAGAGGACCAGATCGCCAAGGTCCTTCCCTTTGGCCTGGTGAATATTCAGGTAAAAAATACATTATTTTACATTTTTTATTTATTAAAAAATAAGTTGCAACAATTAAACAGGAATTAATCATAACTTAAGCTGTTTTTCGAGTGAAAAGGCTCTCTTTAAGCTCATACACACCAACCTAAAACAACACCAAACATAACAATAAAAAAGAAAAACACTGTAAAAAAAAAAGAAATGTTTAAAACATGGTTATAAAAAATTACAAATTAACACAATTCTCACCATTAAACATGAAGTGAAAATATCTTTCTTCATGTTTTCCCGAGCCAGGAGCTTTGACTAAAAATAGATCAATGGCACTGACTGAGACCTGAGATACTACATGCTCTCAGATCCATCACACATCTCTTTTCCTTGACTTAGAGCACAAATATAGCTTAGGTAAAAAGCATATATTTGATTTTATGTTTACTATTTCTGGTTAAATGACGACAACCTTAAAGAAAACTCCCCTTGTCAGGACCTAAGAATAACACCTTCAGGAGAATTTACTCTCATTGTTGTCTTTAAAGAGCAAGTCACCCACAAATCAACTTTTTTTGCTGATAAATTATATAAACGAGTGTCTAATTGTGCTGTAGACACGTGTAGTCAAACTTTGGTGAACCTTAGTTAAAATGTAAAAATTCTGCCTAAAGCCTGGGCACACCAGAGGCAGGCACGCGATTTTGAGAAGTCAAGCGGTCACAGAGGACACGCCACTGAGCGCTTCTTCGAAAGTCGCGCGATATTCACATCACACGGGAATTGAGAACAGGAAGCGGGAAGTGACTCTACTGTTTACACGTGATCAGACTTGCTGTTGTCACGCTGTGAGTTGGGGGAGGTTAGGACCCAAGATGCAGACCCAGGATGAAACAAGGCAGGAGTAGTGAAAACGTAAAAATCCTTTATTTAGGGGTAAATCCAAAGGGCTGGAAGCCAAAAACCAAAAATCCAAGACTCAAAACCTGGGAATATCCAAAAACACAAGAGACCTAGAGAAATTCCAAATACCTAGAGAGGGTGCGAGACAACGTTGACACAAACAATGGACCAACAACCACACCCAAACGCAGACAGGGTTATATACAAAAGGGCTGGGTGATTAGGGAATTGTGCACAGGTGAGACCAATAAACAGAGGAGGAGCACAACAGAGCAGGGGAGGAAACCAGACCTAAAAATGGGGAAGGGAGCAAAATGAACTAGAGGGAGAAAACAGACTAGATTAACTTAACAGAAGACTAATGATAAAAGGTGTCTAAGGACAAACTTAAAGGAAACCTAGAGAGACTGGAGGGGGTTGGGGACACACGGGGACGCTGAAACCTGGGGGGAACACCCAGTGGCGGCTCCAGAAATTGTTTTCTGCAGGTGCTATGAAGGAGCTAATGTTTTTATTGCAGGTGCTATGAAGGAAGTGGTCATGCGTACCTATAGTTCTCTAAAACACCTTCAGCACTAGCAGATACACATGCGTGCACAACACCTCAACAACACCTGAAACAATCATTAATACACATCATAAACATATGAACAATCCCTGACTTTTCCATGAAATCATAAACACATACAGCCACACAGAAAACCACCTATAGTGTTGCAAGGTTAGCTTGTCATGTTTTGTGTCCCTTTGTTCCCCAGCCCCTCCAGTTCCCACTCCAGGTTTTCCTCGTGTCCCATTATTCTCCTCAGCCCTCACCCCTGTAGTTATTGGTTGTTTATATTTAACCTCAGTCCCTAAGTTTAGTTATCCGTGTTTTTATAGTTTAGGTTTATCTGCCCTCCTCTGGTTTTGTTCCCCATTTAGATAATTGTATGCACCTGCTTTCCCTCCAGCCCTCACTCCACACACCTGCTGCCTGTTTCCCTAATTGCTCCTCTCTGTGTATATAAGCCTTGTCTTCTCACTCTGTGTTTGTTGGTCCATTGTTTTGTGTCAGCGTTGTTTTGTGTTCTATGTGAGCTTTCGCTCTCCTGGTGTTCAGGACTTTTGTTTTTGGCATCCTGCCCTTTTTGGATATTTTGGTTCCTCATCTTGATAAAAAAGGATTTTACTTTTAAACCGCTCCTGCCTCATGTCATCAGGTGTTATCTGCATCTTGGGTCCTAACCTCCTCCTAACCTGCAACGTGACATAGGTAACGTTAGCGTTAGCATTTGCAGCGGCAAAACCCTGGACTGCTGCGGCGGTTGAGGGTTGACTCTCTTCGTCCAGATCCGTAGGTTTTTGTGGGTCTGAGATCACTTTCAAACATTCATTCGTTTCTGACTGAACCCGTGGACATGAGGTCAACAAAAACCGATCCATTTTACCACTAGCTCTACCCTTCACTCGTTCGCAGGTGGAAAATGAGGTCAAAGGTTAACATCAATTTCCTGTTTTGGTTTAAGTTTGTACTATCTATATGATAATTTACTGATTATTTTTGTTTTGTATGTTAAATATTATCATATCCACACGTTCAATTAAAATTAAATTGTAAAAAAAAAAATCCAATATTTACTTGGGGGTGCTATGGGGGTGCAATGACTAATCCAGGGGTAGTTATAGCACCCCCTGGTGCCGCCATTGGGAACACCTAAGGGAAAAAAACCTAGAGTGGCCTGGGGACCACAAGGAGGCACCTGAGGAGGGATGCAGACAAGGAGACGCAGGACGCAGACCATGACAGCCGTCATGTTTTGTTAGACTCTAATTCATTAAAAATGGGTAAGAGCGCCATTTATTTTAATATTTTGAGATCAAAAGTATTTGAAAGTTATCAAAACTGCGGCTGGGTTTGTGCCGTGAAGCTGTTCCGCGTTGTAATGTCTGTTGTAAAGTAATCCACAATGTTGTAAACAGCCACGGCGGTGCTTTAGATAGAACTGGCGCCTATCTTCAGTGCTTTCAGTGCTTCTGGGATGTGGCGCGGTGCTTCCCGCGTACCCACTCTCATCAACTATATAATGGCTTCTATCTAAGATGAAGGCATGGGTGCGGTGCATCTGCCTCCGGTGTGCTCTAGGCTTAAAAATGTCAGCGTTGCACCGTCTTCAGGTGAAAACCCTGCACTGCATTAGATTTAAAATCTGCCATAGCTGTTGGCTAAGAAGGTACCCTATAATGCTAGCTGGTACATTATGGTGTCACAATGTCGTTGTGAGCCTGTGTGTGTGTATTTCTTAGCAGCTCCACCTTCTCGGTCTGCCAGAAAACAGCATTTGTTGCATTTCTCAAACAGGACATGGGAGTGGCGTAAGACTCTAGTAGCGAGTGACTTGCTCTTAAACCAACATTTTAAAAACCTTTTTGAGAAAACATTTGAGGTCTATTCAAAAGAGTTGGGGAAGATGAGTGGGGAACCAGTGTCCCCTGGTGTCTCCTTGCGTCCCACGGTGTCCCCCCCACCCTCAGATACTACGTTTTATTTTTAAAATTCTGTCGCGTTTTCATTTGTCGTATGTTTTATTTTCTCAAAGGCTTTTAAGAATGCTAAATAAGAACTTTATAATTAGTTTATGCACACATTACTATGGCAACGTGCACTGTTACCATGGCAACCAGCGTGCAGTAAGCCGTGTGTCTGCTGACTTGAGTGTGAATTTTCAGCTCCATCAGTCTTCATTCACAAACCTTTGCTGATTTCATTTGCCCCACTCATTTTTATTTTATTACCATCCCAGATAAACAACATCAAATCTGTGTGTTTTTTTCCTTCTGGTGATGAACGCTGTTAGATGAACTGGCCCCGCATCGCTGTGCTCCCTCTCAGCTGTAACAGCTTAACCAGCCTCGTCCGCAGCCATCACGTCTCACTGCACTGATGTGGCGGCCTATTTATTACGTATGCTGGCTGCTCGTCTCCACGCAGCCTCCACCTGCTTCAGATCTGCTGTTTATACGCACCCTGGAGGGCATTTATTTCCAACTTAATCACCACAGAGAGATTACTCGCAGCAGTCCCTGTTCGTTATTTAGCACATCCCTATGTCTTATATTTTGCCACACATCTCCTCTTCAGAAAAGGAAAGGGGTGATTCATATTTATGTTTTCATGAGCTGGATTCCTTGCCCTTTATGGAAAAATCTGCTGTAAATTAGAATTGCGCTACCGGGAAAAGCTAATGTTGGACCAAATCAGCATTTCATTTTGTTCTCACTGCAGGGATTCAAATGTTTCAGCTGCCAGCAAGTTATTTAACACATACCAGTGCAGAGAGCTGCTCCTCACTCCTTAAACAACTAGATGAGGTGGATGTTTAAACCACCACCTCCCTTTAGAGGAGGACACTTGGATCCACCAAGCTCAGGTGGTAAAAAGGAGCACCAACACCAGCTTTGCCCACTGATGGACCAAAACATCAAGGATGCTAGAATAAAAGCAAAAAGGATCCAGCTATTATTATTTTTGTACCTCTGCAATGATTTTAATCTATCCTTTACAATGTTCATTTTAAATAAATATAATTTTAATCTGTATTTGATAGATTCTTGGCAACTTTACAGAACCCTGATAACCTCACAGCATCACTGATTAAATCCACACTCAGGGCTAATTTATAATACAACTAGTTTATGATGCATTCTTCTACACACACACACACACACACACACACACACACACACACACACACACACACACACACACACACACACACACACACACACACACACACACACACACACACACACACACACACACACACACACACACACACACACACACACACACAAAGCCATATGGATGCTCACTCGAGTTCTGTCCTCGTTTCGTTGCATCTGTGTTAGCACATAAGAAGCTTCTATTTTTAGCCCTCGTTATCTTGTCACCTGTTTTCTAATGTATCCCTCGTTTTTTTTTACATCCATGCTCTAAACGACATGCTTTTTTAAAATCATATGTTTGAATTTGACATCTGATTATCTTAAAGCATAACTTAATTTTGGTTTAGGTCTAAAACCAGAACAAAAGGATGGTGATAGTTTTCATAATGATTTCTATTTATGTATCATTTAATATTTAAACAAGAATATAGATTATTTTTTAAATGATGAAGCCAGTATCAGGTTTAATCCTGGCATTTGGGTTAGGACATTGAGTGTTAATTTCCCCCAAATTAAAAAAGAAAACAGGGCTAAGCTAACATTTTGTCTCTTACTATATTATGTTAACAGGCATGATGCAGCAAAATGTCTCAGGCGTTAGCATATTTTCCTTTAAACCGAGAAGCCAATCCTTCTGCAACAGCATCTTCTTGATTTAGATAAATGACAGCAAATTTATAACATTAAAATTGACTTTTGTTCAACCTAAAGGTGCAATATGTAAGAATGAAGCAAGACTGGCATCCCGTGGTCAAATGTGGATACTGCCGTTTATTTTTCTAAACAAAAATTTCTTTCTTACTATTTCTGCAAGTCTAATGCCTGTTGCTAGTATGTATGTATGTATGTATGTATGTATGTATGTACCGTAAATCCTCTAATACAGGCCCGGGCCTGTATTTGGCGCAAGCTCATCAAGCTCCAGGCCTTTATTGGAAGGAGGGCCAGTATTAGAGGCAGGCCTAAATTTCTATTTGAGCAAAATGAACTAATGGTTCGTTGGAGTTTTTGACAATTAAAATTGCTCCCACATTTCCAAAGTTAAACACATTTCTTTTAACAACGGTAGTTTCTGCTTCAGCCCTCTCCCCCCTCCCCCTGCGCAGCAGCCGCAAACTCACTGATGCGCCTGCAGCCTCTCAGAGTTCCTGCTGCTCTAAACATTAAAATAATTATTTCATTTTCTGTTCCTCACTTCTGATTACCTTCAATGGTGTCTGTTTGTTGCAACCAGCAGGTACAAAAACTAACTTGTTTTTTTTTTTGACTATTTTTCTGTCCTGTCTGTTTATTATCTTCCTGCATCTCCTCTCAATCCTAAAGAGAAACTGCTACCTGGGTTCATATATATTCACCTCATGAGTTACCTTTGAACTGCAGTTCTAAAAGATCTACCGACCGCTAAAACAGCGGAGTGCTCGCTGCTTGGCGGCCGTATCAGTGATCAGTGCATTGGAGGACAAGGTGATGCGCGCAGCGCCCCGCTCCACAGCAGCGAAACGCATCAGGCGCAAATAAAAGACAGAAAACAGTAAAGGAAATGAACTGACATGAACGATCGCGTATTAAATTAGTTTTTGAGGTGGCGACACCTGATTGTTACTGTGGCCGTGCTCAGGAGGCAGATCTACCGACCGCGAAAACAGCGGAGCGCTCCCTGCTTGGCGGCCGTATCGGTGATCAGTGCGTTGGAGGACAAGGTGATGCACGCAGCGCCCCGCTCCACAGCATGCAGCGAAACTTATCAGGCGCAAATAAAAGACAGAAAACATTAAAGGAAATGAACCGACATGAACGATCGCGTGTCAGTACCGACGCTCTGCAGCGCGTTGACCCCCCCCCCCCCCCCCCCCCCCCCCGAGCACAGGAGCTTGTCACCTGCTGACAGCAGGCTGCTGTCTTTTCTGAGGGCTGCATCTTGACGGTCATTATCACGTGACAGCGACTAGTCGACGACAGGCACAAAATGTCACTATAGTGAAGTCGACTAGTTCTTACAACCCCTGCTACTGCTCCCCAGAGTGTTCTGCAGCATAATCAGCACGTTCTCTTTGAACTTGATATCAAATCGCCTCCTCTTCGTCTCCGCACGGTTAAAGTTACCCTCGCGGTCTATCACTGGCAAATCAAAAGTGAGACGATGACACAACCGCCCCCGTACTTGCTTGTTACCACATTCCACCCGGCCACAATAAGAGACCGGCCATTATTCACCTCCGCCGACTCCGGCACCGGCCAAAATTGGAGACCCGGCCTTTAATTGAATACCGGCCTGTATTCGAGGATTTACGGTATGTATAGTCAGTTCAATGATACTTTATTAATCCTGTTTATATATATAATTAAACAAAGTTCATGGGTTAGGGTTATGACCTCAACTCAATATCACAAAATATTGAGCAGTTGACCTTGATAATGATAAATGGATGATAACTACCCGTACGATGGCGGTTAGACTATACAAAGTCACATGACTCTGGCCCACCCAGCATCTTATAGGAGCATGAACATTTAAAAACTGCACACATCTTTTCAAAATAACTAATATGAGCTAAATGATGTCTATTAAAACCAGACTTTTGGCTATGGTAGATTTTTGGTATATAGCCCACCTCTGATTTATTCAATTCAATTAAAAATACTTTATTAATCCCAGAGGGAAATTGGTTGCTGTAGTATCTCAGAATAATAATAATAATCAAGTCATCAAAGAGTTGTTGTATATTACAATGGCTGTTGGCAGGAAGGATCTCCAGTAGCGGTCAGTGTTGCAGCCAAACTGAAGAAGCCTCTGACTGAAGACACTCTTCTGTTGTCGGACAGTCTTGTGAAGAGAATGCTCAGGGTTGTCCATCATTTTCTTGATTCTCTGGAGAATCCTTCTTTGCATTATCTCCTCCAGCGGTTCCACAGTCGTCCCCAGAACAGAACCGGCCTTTTTTATTAGGCTGTTGAGCCTTTCCAGGTCCCTGCTTCTGATGCTACTACCCCAACAGACGATGGCTGAAGAGATTACACTCTCAACAACAGACTTGTAGAAGATCTGAAGCATCTTGCTACAGTTGAAGGATCTAATCGTCCTCAAGAAGTGCAGTCTGCTGTGTCCCTTCTTGTAAACGGCTTCGTTGTTCTTTCTCCAGTCCAGTCTGTTGTCCAGGTGAACTCCAAGGTATTTGTATTCCTCAACCACCTCCACTTCTCCCATGATGGAAACAGTGTTCGACTCCACTCTGTTTCTTCTGAAGTCGAAAATAATCTCCTTTGTTTTGTTCACATTCAAGGTCAGATGATTGTTTCCACACCATGCCACAAAGCACTCCACCAGCTCTCTGTACTCAGCTTCCTGTCCATCTCTGATACACCCGACAACTGCAGAGTCATCTGAATATTTCTGTAGATGACAGGTCTCTGATTTGTACTGCAAGTCTGAAGTGTGCAGAGTGAAAAGGAATGGTGAGAGTACAGTCCCCTGTGGTGCTCCAATGTTACCGATTGCCTGGTTTGATGTGCAGTTCTTCAGCCTCACAAACTGTGGTCTGTTTGTCAGGTAGTCTATAATCCAGGCGATAGTTGAGGTCCCCACCTGTGTCTTCTGGAGTTTCTGGCAAAGTCCATCAGGCTGGATTGTGTTAAATGCACTGGAGTAATCAAAGAACATGACCCTCACAGTGCTGCCTGCTTTGTCCAGATGACAGTGGGTTGGTTGAAGCAGCTGGATGATGGCATCTTCAACTCCAACTCCATGGCGATAAGCAAACTGCAGCGGGTCTTGATATGTCCTAGTTTGCTTATTCAGGTGGGCCAACAGGTGTCTCTCCAGGACCTTCATGATGTGGGATGTCAGGGCAACCGGTCTGTAGTCATCATTGACTGATGGGCGAGTTTTCTTTGGAGCTGGAACAAGGCAGGATGTCTTCCACAGGACTGGAACCTTCTCCTGGGCCAGGCTGAGGTTGAAGAGGTGCTGCAGAATCCCACAGAGCTGCTCTGCACAGGCCTTCAGTACTCTGGGGCTGACACCATCTGGACCTGCAGCCTTGTTCCTGTTCAGTCTCTCTAGCTGCCTCTTCACCTTACCTCTAGAGACAGATAGGTGGTGGTGGTGGAGGGGGGTAATGGGGCAGCAGCATCTCCTGACTTGGTTGAAGACAGATTTATAGAACCAGAAGAGTCCATGACTGCGTTAGAGGACAAAAGAGCTGGCGTGTGACAGGAAAATGTTGGATCAGAGGAGGATGGGATGTCTGATTGGCTGGGGACAGGCGAGGAGGATGCTGGGTTTGTTCCTGAACTGAACCTATTGAAGAACTTGTTCAGTTCATTGGCTGTGTCCAGGCTGCCATCTGTGCAATCCTTCCTCTGCTTGAAGCCTGTGATCTTCTTCATCCCTGACCAGACATCTTTGATATTCTTCCTCTGAAGTTTGTTCTCCAGCTTCTTCCTGTATGCCTCCTTGCTGTCTCTGATCTTGATCTTCAGTTGCTTCTGTATACTCCTCAATAATTCCCTGTCTCCCTCCTTGAAGGCTCTTTTTTTCTCATTTAGCAGATTCTTCAGTTCACTGGTGATCCAGGGTTTGTTATTAGCAAATCTTCTCACTGTTCTGGTGGGTATGATATTTTCCACACAGAAGTTTATATAGTCAGTGACACATCCAGTCATGGCATTGATGTCCTCTTCATATCCTTGGCAGAGAGTCATCCAACCTGCGGTCTCAAAACAACCCTGCAGGGCTTCTTCAGCATCCTGTGACCATTTTCTCACAGCTCTTCTTGTCACAGGTTGCCTCTGAACAAGTGGTTTGTATTCTGAGCAGAGAAAAACAAGACTGTGATCTGACTGTCCTAGAGGAGGTCTTGTTTTGGACAAGTATGCATTCTTTACATTTGCAAAACACAAATCCAATGTCTTGTTTTCTCTGGTGGAGCAGATGACAAACTGTTGAAATGTTGAAAGTATAGCAGAGAGCGAGGCATGATTAAAATCACCAGATATAGCCACAAATGCATTGGGGTGCTGGGTTTGTAGCTTAGCGACAATGGAACTGATGGCATCACATGCACTTTCAGCATTGGCTGAAGGTGGAATATAAACGGTTGCCAAGACAACACTGGTGAACTCTCTTGGCAAATAATATGGGCAACAACTTACTGCCAAGAGTTCAACATCTGGGCTGCAGAGACGATATTTCACTGAAACATGACCTGGATGGCACCATCTGTTGTTGACAAGCACTGCCTCTCCACCTCCTTTTCTTTTCCCGCTCCTCTTCAGATCTCTGTGTGCTCGTACAGTCAGGAATCCTGGCAGAGAGATGCTGGAATCGGGGATATGGTCCTGCAGCCACGTCTCAGTGAAACACATAACACTGCACTGCTGATACTCTGGCTGAGTCCTTGACATTGATATATGATATATCCACCTTATTCCCGGCTAGGCTCATGGAGAAACAATGAAGCAAGTGTCATCTGGTGAGATAATGAAGGTATAGTGCATATACAGTGGCTTGCATGGCGAGATTTCATTGCTAGTAGCGATTTTTTTGAAAATTTGAAGAAGATTTTAAAATATATTTACCACAGGAAAATGCACTCACACTGCTTGAGCGCTGCACTGTTTGTGTTTGTACAAACAACCAGAGAAAAATTGATTTGTGGCTGCAAGCCCAATGTTTAGAACACGCACCTCGGATTAAGAGAGTGTGGCTGCGAGCGTCGGTAGTTTTCAGCTTGAGATTAAGAACCCAGAAAAATTTTATTTGTGTGTTTGTTTCATTTTGTTGTGAAAAAACCCATAGTGCAGAGGAGCACCCACATCACTTTGGTATATGACCTCTGGAAAAGAGATGGCTGGAGGTTAAGATATTTCACAACAGGCTAACAAGAACAATAGGTATGATATCATGTATACAATTTTCTGTAACGTGTGTTTAGACTGCCGTTATTACCGGTAACCTAAAAGTTTGTATTTCATTTGGTTAAAACCCAGGCTTGGTGATGAGACTGACTCAACTCTATGTCTGCTTTTAAGCAAATAAGATTGTGTTTCGCCTTCTTCAACAAACACAACCAACCCTATTAAACCTAATTTATCTGCATCGGGACGGATGCACACAACGCGATTATACATCCTTGCGAGCCTGCTGGAGAGCCCTCACAAGGACGGACGGAGTCGAGCTCTCTTTTCTAAACATCCGTCCGTCGAGACGCTGAATGCAAGCTTGTGATTGGTCAGGACGCCACTGCCGTTTACAGCGGCACCATTGCTCCCTCAAAAACGTAAATTGAGCCGAAGATATCTAGCGGTAGTCATGGAGCAGCTAGAAAAATACCTCGCGGAAAAACTCTAAAAATATGATTGTTTTATTCCTCCGTGACTGAAGAAGTGAAAAGATGCAAAAGCATTTTATTCGTGGACGTAAATGACGGGAAACGTGGGTTTAGAGGTGGCGAGTGACATGAGGTGGAGGAGAATGAGGGACAAACTTGTCTGTACAAAAAAACAATAAAAATACTATCTTGGACCGGATTCATGACAGGATTCCACAGAACAGCGCTACGCCCTTTGTTCTGGCGGGGAATTGCTTTGCAACACTCCCCAGGAGACAGAGAAGTATGAGGCCAAATTGTCTCCGTCCGTGCGTGTCTCTCCCTGGTGGAGCGGACAGAGAAAAATAAGCTAGGCTTTAATATTAAGGTACTGATAAGCCTCTGAGATTTTAAGATTGGTTACTACCTCGCCTGTGTAGCGTTATGAAAATGCTATTTTCTGCCCATAACAGCTGCCCTTTTAACACAGTAACAGTGTGCACGAATTGCCAAGGTCGTGCGCTTGCTTTGGTGTTTACATTCCAGGAAAAAAGACAGAAGAAGGACGAAGAACGCTTTTCATTAATTAATCAAAGAACTTTATTTCTAATAAAGCTAATCAAAACAAATGTTAGTCAATAATAATCAGGTGACTGATCTGTGAAATCAATGTAAAGATTTATGTGTTTATTGAATAACAGGACTAACTATGCCAGACATTCTGATTCACATAAGGTAAACACAGGACACATTGTTCGCTCATTCCAATCAGAACCTCCGGTCTGTTGCGGGGCAGAGTTCTGTAGTGTTTATTTAATCTGTCCACTCCGATTGGCTAAGAATTATAAACAACTAAGTTAATAAAACAGAGCAACGCCATTTTAACAGCAGTTCCATCTCAGTTACATCTGAGTTCCATCGGAGATTCAACGTAGCTCCAACCAGCTCTCAAAACCATCATCGCTAAGTGAATTGCAGACTGGCCAGCTGTATTTCTACTTTAAGCTGAGAACTGGCAAGCTGGAAAATTCTGTCATTTCCTCAACAAGACGACGGTTTCTTCAGAATAAAAGCTGACTTGCTACTTGACGCGGACATCTGCCGTTACTGGTTTGTCGTGCTCCAGAATCTGTGCCATCAGCCGAGCACCGAAGGAAGGTCCAAGTCCACCTGGCATTCCTGATCTGACCACGGGAGTCTCCGACACGGTACGTAGATCCGACAGATGGCGTTTCATGTCTCTTCCTCCTGAAGTCCTCGTGGTTACGTAGTCAAAACATCTTAAACCCAGACTCGCCTGCAGCAGCTCGAGATTCTGAACTGACACACACACACACACACCAACACTTCAGCCTCCAAATCCATATGCATCCATCATAGAAAGTTAGTCCTGGTGATTGTTTGAATAATAATTATAAAAATTTAATATTCTTAAACGATCCCATCTCTCTTTTCTTGTCTCTAAGTCAATACAAAGTGTTTGAACAAAACTCCCTGAAGTAAAAACAACCTTTTCTGATTATAAGGGCCCAGTCCGTAGATTAATCTCTGGACATAATAAAAGTGTAAAGAATATACCAACTATATTCCGCTACATTTAATGGCGAGCCAGCCAGGAGGGCTTCAGGAGTAAGAGACATGAAACGCCATCTGTCGGATCTACGTACCGTGTCGGAGACTCCCGTGGTCAGATCAGGAATGCCAGGTCGACTCGGACCTTCCTTCGGTGCTCGGCTGATGGCACAGCTTCTGGAGCACGACAAACCAGTCTACGGATAGCTCCACGGCAGTAACGGCAGATGTCCGCGTCAAGTAGCAAGTCAGCTTTTATTCTGAAGAAACCGTCGTCTTGTTGAGGAAACGACAGAATGTTCCAACTTGACAGTTCTCAGCTTAAAGTAGAAATACAGCTGGCCAGTCTGCAATTCACTTAGCGATGATGGTTTTGAGAGCTGGTTGGAGCTACGTTGAAACTCAGTTGGAACTGGATGGAACTGAAGTTTAAATGGCGTTGTTCTGTTTTATTAAACAGTGGATAGATCGGAGTGGATAGATTAAATAAACACTACAGAACTCTTCCCCGCAACAGACCGGAGGTTCTGATTGGAATGAGCGAACAATGTGTCCTGTGATTACCTTATGTGAATCAGAATGTCTGGCATAGTTAGTCCTGTTATTCAATAAACACATAAATCATTACATTGATTTCACAGATCAGCCACCTGATTATTATTGACTAACATTTGTTTTGATTAGCTTTATTAGAAATAAAGTTCTTTGATTAATTAATGAAAAGCGTTCTTCGTCCTTCTTCTGTCTTCTTTCCTGGAATGTAAACACCAAAGCAAGCGCACGACCTTGGCAATTCGTGCACACTGTCACTGTGTTAAAAGGGCAGCTGTTAAGGGCAGAAAATAGCATTTTCATAACGCTACACCGTCGAATGTGACTGAGTTCAGAAAGTAGCTAAAGATGCTACTGTATGTTAGCTCTGGCCAGATTTTAAGATTGGGGGATAGGAATAAGGTGGATATGGATGATGATGGATGTAAATGACACGCCCAAAAAATATTCTGCAATTGTACATCTACAGCTGATTAAGGCTGACAAAATCCAGGCGCTCCATTTTCCAATGCCTCAGTACCACAAGGCTGACTACCTCACAGTTAAGTAATGCTGTCCAACTTCAATAGATACTCCAAATTAATCTTTGTTTTACTGGAATTTAAAGGACGGGTCTCCTTACTGACCTACCCTATCTCAGGATTCTTTTTTTTTACTCCCCCAAAAGCTTACCTGTACTCGATTTAATAGTTTCCTGCCCAACAGTTTGACCAAGCAGGTCGTATTGGTTCAAGCGAGAGCTCTCCTCTTCTACCACGACCGACTCAGATGCATTTAGAGTCCAAGCGTAGGTCACCTCTGAGATTGTGTAGGCATCTGAAAAAAAGGAAGAAAGAGAACCTCATTGGGGGATAAATCTGGGGCAGCTATCAATGATTTTTCTTTTTTTAAAATATTGTGACCCAAATGAAATGTCCCAACTTCACGGTATTTGATGCTGGGTTTCTAGAAAAAATATATTCTGTATCGAGGAAAAAAAGGGGATGTAGACCTAGAAATAGGTAGTTTCTCCTTATTTAAATATATTCAATAATTGAAATATACTAAATATTCTGTCCAATTGGTTAACAAGATCAACGGGACAAATGACAGGTCACCACATCAATGCACAGAAAGCCATCTAAATTCTGATGCCTTGATAAGAGATGGATTTTAGTCCCTTCAATTCTAAACCAGCTGTTTGTTTTTGAGAAAAAGCTTTAGCCAATTAAATGAACAGTTCAGGCATTTTGAAGTTTGTACACAAGTTCTAAATAATTACTATCTGACTTTGTTGATGGCTTCCTGAACAGCCTCTGTTTGGAGAAATGTGTAAAACCGGGGAGCTAACAACTGGTTTGAATGCAGTCAAGGCTAGGGATGGGTACCGAATTCGGTACTTTTTAAGGCACCGACCGAATTCCATGGTACCGACCGAGCACCGATTCACGTCATTTCAAACGGTGCCTCGTTTCGGTACCCGTCCATCACAACGAGAACTTGCCTAGACAGCTGCGCATGCGCAAGAGTGTTATGTCGTCGGTCGCTGCGAGCCAGTTGTAAACAGAGCAGCATGGTAGAAAGAACGCACGCTAAAGCTTGGGTCCACTTCACTAAATGTGATGGGTACTGGGTGACGATGAAACCAGCGACAACGATCTAAGTGAGACATCCTCATCTTTATCTGCTCAGGTAGGTAAATAAAATGTTTAAGATAACGTTAGCTTGATATGTTAGCTTCCGTTTCGCTAATGGTGCGTCCGCTTGCTCCTCGGAACTCTGAATTTCCGACTAGAAGAACATGAACGCGCTCTAAAGTTTGGCTTCACTTTACTAAATGCGACGGGTGATTGGGTGAAGATGAAACCAGTGACAACGATCTAAGTGTGAGGCATCATCGTTTTAATCTGCTCCAGCAGCTAAATAAACTGTTTAAGATATCGTTAGCTTGATATGTTAGCTTCCATTGCCACCGTTGTTATCAACTAATGGTGCGTTCGCTTTTTCCTCGGAAATTCTAACTTCCCAGTAGAAAAAATCAAATGAAAAAGGACGGCAAAAGGAATGAAGATACACAGTAAATTTAGTTCACAGTAAAGATGTTTGCTTCAGTTTAATTATCAGCTTATAAAACTACAAGGACCATGTTAAAATACAAACAGTTGAATGTTATTTATCGTGATATTTATCAAACATGGTTATATATTGAGAAAAATATATATTTAATTATAAAAGAGAATTAAAATATTAAACACTCAAAAGTATCGAAAATTGGTACCGTTAAGTACCGGTATCGATTTGCAGGTACCGGGAATTAGTACCGGATCGATTCAAATGTCAAAGGTACCCATCCCTAGTCAAGGCCAATATATTGCTAGTTCTAAAACACCTCAATCCACTAAATTTCTATGCAGTTAAACAACGTTTTTTTTAAAAACCTTTTTTGGTTTACTTGGCTGTTTGGCATAAATATTACAGGGTATATGCAAGGATATAAAAAGGAAATTTATTACCTTTTAAATACCTTCTAAAATAAAATTACGACTTTATCATAATGAACAAAGAAACTTTTAATCATATATTTTTAAATACTGTATCACTTCATTGTCTTCTTCATCAATTGGCAGGATAGGCTGTAGCAATAATACGTAAAGTCACGTGGTATGGAAACTCAAGCAAACGGCTGGTATAGAAGAATGAATTATTTAAAGTTATTAGTTTACATGTGTCTTTTCTTGATTGACAGTTATTTTAAATACATGTCAAATTTAAGACAAAGAGACAACTTGTAGTTTTTACCAGTAATCTCAAAAATTAATAAAATTATGCCCGGCTTTTGAAAAATATTGGCGGCTTTGTGACATAACCATAAAAATACAAATCTGGGCAACCCCATATTAGTCGCTATGTTTCCTTCTACGGGAGCCTGTGAGGACAAAACACATTTACTGATTTGTAACAAGCAGTTACAAAACTTTTACCATTCATAAATGTTGTTTTACACATTTACCTCTTCACTTGTTGCCAGTGATGAAAAGGAGTCTGATGTGCTTGTCATTTTGCTGGAGGTTGAACCATTTGATGAAGTACTTGTCCGAAAATTGCACACCCAAGGATTTTTGTCCCTAACTGCCATTCGTTGGTAAGGTCCTACTCGAATACAAAAATACAGCTTGCTTGCTTGCAATGATTTAGGTATGTACTGGCCCCTATCGCCAGGAAAAATACACACTATCACGTTAACTACAACGTTTGAAGACGTTTTAACAATTTTTAAGGGTCTTAATTGTAAAGACCCTGTATTTAGAATGGTCTGCTAGATCTGGATGCACCGGTAGTGCTACGTTTTACAGCTGCCAATGATCATGCTTGTAACTATAAGTCCATGTGTATAACCAGGAAAACTGACTGAAGAGTAAAGACCTAGAAGGTAACCTATGACTGGAACGTTTTGGAGGTCAGAGCTGTTTTGACTTGATAGTGATAGAGGCCGTACTGAAACTGATCCATAACCAGTCAGTAATAGTAATCATTTATGATCTCTACCTAAAGGCACAAATAAAATGCCCCAAAAGTTCATTTAAAGCAAAACATAAATAAATAAATAATTGAAAAAAAGAAAAAAATCAATCATCCAAATATGTAGAAGCCATGGCAATTAAACCTGAGCAAAAGAAACTAAACTGTCTGAAACAAAATGTTTAGATGAGTTTAGACATTATTCAGCCAAGTTTGTGTGGATATGTTGTTTAAATGCAGAAGCCCGTTCTGTTCATCTGTGCATGATGACTGCCATTAAGCGGAGCCATGCCATCCTGCTTCCCTCAGTCCTCAGGCTGTTCTCTTGCCAAATAACTAGTACGAATACAAATAAAGCATTGTACTTTAAGTTGCCTCAGGCACTATCATCATCATCAGAGTTACTCACAGCTGCCAAATTTTAGTGGACAGGAATGAAAGTCCATGGGGAAATCCTCCAGATGCATTGGGCACTCTGCATGCACTGTTAACCTGCATCCAATTCACAGAACGTTAACCAGAATTTGCAAAGCATAAAGAGTAAACAGCACAGGTTAGAAACAAATAAATAAACAAAATAAAAAAAAACAACCCTCACAAAGCCTCATGCACCAATCAAGACACTTAACTTCTGTAATGCCTTGAAATGGATGTAATTTATTTTTGTTTTGTAGCCATCAAGCTTTTAGATTTCACATTTAAATTTAACTTTTAGATTTGCATTTGTAATTGACATATAGCTTAGCTCAAATTATATGAAATGTAAGCAAGTCTGTATACTTTTAGGCAATTTTCATTTTAAATCTGACGAAAGAAGACTAAGAAAAGTAAAAAAAAAAAAGCTACATTTTTTTTCCATGACCATTTACACTTCACGTCTCAACATTCAACCTTGCCATGCAAACACATGATAGCACTGTAAAATGTATTTGGTTAGTTTATGCAAAAGTAGAAATATAAAAAAAATGTGTCTTTTAAGCAACGTAGATGCTAGGCTATCAGGCTAACAGTCCTAGCAGCTACTTTTTGGGCTACGGTGAAAGAGTTCAGACAAAGCTAGTCTGACTGAGCCCAACAACAAAGTGGATTACTGCCATTCTTAGAGCTTCTTCTATCTGCAAAGCGTCAAACACAAGTTATTACAACGGCCTACTCATACAAAAAAAAAAAAAAAAAAAAACTAACTAGAAAATATTGAAATAAAAACCTAAATTGGGTCTTTAATTGAATCTCAGTGTACCGGCTTTAAAACTTCTCTACCTAATAAAATGATTTATTATTGTTATAGCTGTATTCTTCAAATGAAATAGGCCTACTTGCATAACTTCTGGTCATAACAGCACAGAAACAAAGTTATTTAACTCAATGCCATTTTCTCTCATTGTTAAGCAATTAAAAAATCACTTCCTGTTCTTTAAAATAAATAACTTTTTGTTACTGATTTTCAAAATAAAGACTAAAAGGCATTAACAGGTTTTCAGGTCATTTTTTGTCTAAACTGGTCTTTACATTGTGTGCACCTGTCCATGTGAGCGTACCAGAGCAGAGCAACCAGGAAAACATGGAATGGATTTCAGCAGGCTGAGGAAATCCTAAAGAATGAAGTGGAATGGATTTCTTCGAGAATGTTTGAAAGAGCGCAAGGCAGACTAAATATCGGGGGGACCAAATGCCTAATTGTCAAAAGTGTGTGTGTGTGTGTGTGTGTGGGGGGGGGGGGGGACACGCCCCCTTGTAACATAATAGGGAGCCTAAGTCACTTCCGCATCATGGGTCCCCGGAAGAACGAAGAAATGAATGCAAGTCAACGGGGCTAAAAATGCTATTTTCTAATCCGCGTTGCCTTACGCCCTGGATCACACATTTGTTGCACTGTAATTTAAATGAAAAGCAATGATGAGTGTTTCGACCATAAGAGTCATGAACTTTGAGATTTATTAGCTTGTAAAAGTTCGTAATTAGCATGACTACAAACTAGAAATCGGCACGTCGCATATGTGACATCACCACATAATCTCTCCTCATAGTAGCTGCTGCTTACCAAATGACCAGATTTATGGTGGTTCTTTCTCCTGTGGGAAGTTTGCTGAACTTACAGCCCTTTTTCCTCCGTTTTCTCCGTGTCTGGTTCGATGACGTCACTTTCGTGAAATGCATTTGTAGTCCTGGACTTATTTTCACACAAAACCTAAAATAACGTTTCCCCTTGTTCGAAAATAAGCGTGCTCTTGGCATAGGTGTCATTTTAACCGGGGACGCCGGGGACATGTCCCCGGCAAAATTTGTGATTGGCAGCTGTGTCCCCCCCACTTTCAAAAACGCCTGCTGATGAGGATTTTTGTTTTACCAGCTCAGATCTTATACCAGGGGTCGGCAACCTGTTCCCATCAAAGAGCCATTATTACCCGTTTCCCACAGTAATTCTGGACGGACCTTAATAAGCAGTGACTTAAGTGAAGCAGGCAGGTCGCGCTAGAAAATTTAGTTTAAAAAGACGTCATAAATGTTTTCCCCCGTCATTTTTATTTATAAAATATGAAGTAAAAACTCACAATTTAATTTTCATTCATTTGTCATTAATATGTAGTCTACACCCGTGCGTTAAGTGGACCATCTTCCAGTAAAACAAAGCATCCAGCCCATCTCTCCAAATGCGTAAAATGTGCATCAGCCGCTACTTAGGCGCGCCGCGCGCACCGTCAGCTGATCAGCCCAGACAAGAGCAGAGCAACTAGAGAAAGAATAGAGGATAATTGTGTCTGGATGTGGATGGAGATTACATTTTACAGCAGCCTGATCATCATTTAAATACGTAACCCATCATCTGTCTTCTAGTCCACGCTATCAGCATTATTTTAATTGGTGTGTGTGTGTGTGTGTGTTTTCCACTTCAAACACTGGTCTAACCAACCAGACCAGCGTGTCCAGAAACATATTAATGTTACAATTAAACAGTTTCACTTCATGTAGGCTAGGAACGTTTCACCTGCCGTGGCCCGACCGCTTCTGCTCCACATAAACTTTGTGCGTGATCAAATGTCTCTACGCGTCATGCGTCTCCATATTAGAGACGGGAACAAGCGCTGTTCACCCAAAGTTTCATAATTTCATAAAAAGAACATTTTTCCAAGTGACACATCCCTCAGAGAGACCGGGTTTCCAGACCGCTTCAGTGGGAGGAAATCTTATCGCATGCACCGTGGTTCTGCACTGCGCTGCGAACCCCAGATCTTCAGCTCACTGTCCACCGGGGGCGCTCCGAGCCGCGCTGAACACAGTGTCCAGTATAAAGCTTTGATGTTCTGATGGGAATATTTTACCTCCGCGATGTGCGTTAACGATTAAAACGTCAGCTCATCCATGCGCATCAGTGTTCATCGGGGTAATTCTTTCAAACCAAGCAACATCCTTGAGTTCATCTGTCAAAATAAACAGTCAAAAGGAAATATCTGTAACCTGCCGTTTAACTGTTTTGCCTTCTTGTGAAGATTGTTGCAAAGAGAAACAACTAAACTTGATTAACCCCAGAGCCACCCAGAGAACCAAAGCGCATGCGGGAAGATTCCTCCCACTGAAGCGAGTGTTTTCCAAACCCTGACTCTCAGAGAGACTTGTCACTTAGAAAATGTTCTCTGATTATGAAACTTTGGCTGAATAGCGCGTGTTCCTGTCTCCAATGTAGCAACACATCCAGGAGCCTGTCTGAGGAGAATCCCAGAATCTCACATCCTCTTCAGCTCACAAAGTGCCCATATGATTACGCACAAGCGTGACGCGTCAACCCGGTCTCACAGTAAGACCGGCTTGGACCTGTTCAGGTTTACGCAGACAATCTTTACATTTAGAATTGGCATACAGATGTAAAATTAATGCAGTAAAATATAAAGCATTTTATTTAAATATCCATTCATTATTTTACAAGCACAGAGAGCCGCATCAGATGGATGGAGGAGCTGCATGCGGCTCCAGGGCCGCGGAATGCCGACCCCTGTGCTAGCCAACTTTATTGTCCCCAGCAGTTTTTAAACCCCACTCAAGTGTATGGTTATTGTCCCCAGCAATTCTGAAAACAAACTGACGCCCTTGGTTCTTGGTATCAAAATGTGTCTTTAAAATTCACGGACATCATATGTGAAATCCATGGCACAGCACAAGCAGAATTAGAAAATGGCATTTTTAGCCCCATTGACTTGCATTCATTTTTTGTTCTTCCGGGGACCCATGATGCGTAAGTGACTTAGGCTCCCGATGGTTCAGATGCCTGTGATGTGGGCGGGGCAAAAGACGTGCAGAGAAGTCCGTGAATTGCTTGGATTAGCCTGGACAAATCTGCTGCCGCAGAGGGTTGCGGTGGACGGTAAGCAGGATTTGGACTCTTATTTCCTGATATTTGGACATCTTGCTTTTGATTGGATAACAGCAACATGAGTCTGCCACAGACTTGCAACATGGTTGTTTTATCTCCACAAATAACACAAGCCTGTAGGATTTTTTTCTGTGTGGTAGAGTAGCTAACGCTAACGGTTAGCTTTAACTAGTCAGGGCGTTCTCTGCTGTTTTCTTGATTTAATTTAATGGCTCCTAACTGAGGTTGGTAGGATGTCCATAACCTTTCCCCAGAACCACACCTCAGAAGAACTGAACAATCATTGCATTATAAATGGTACTCTGACAGGAAGATTTTCATTACCTCATGGTGTACAGCAGCGTCCCATCATCTTTGATCCTTAACAGTTTATTAGGCATGGTCATGTTGTGAGCCACAGACTTTTTCCCGTTATGAAAGAAGGTGTCTGGAGTCCAGATCTTACTGGCCATCAGGTTGTTCAGAGGCAAAATGTTCATCGGCCCGTGAAACTTCAACCGCTCATCCTTCCAGCTTTGCCTGAAGAAAACATCTATGGTGTACTCCTGAGGATAGAGGAGATCAATTCGTAAACCTGTGCCAATAACTCATGTTATTTTTAAAATAAGTCCCATTTGAGCTATAAAAAAGTCAGGGCACTTTCCACTCTTATGTTTTATGAATGCCTATAAGCAGCAGCTTCACATCTGACTTGAGCTGCCACTTTAAAGCCTCTCTCTCTTTGACAAAGCTCAATCTAGGTGAGGCCTGTGCCCTCCGGTTTCCTACCGGCTGGCTGATTCAGTGTTTTCCTGTGAGGCCGAGGCAAGCTATGGCCTAAAAGTCCTCTGCTGTCACCAGAAACCACACACTAGAGGGAATTTCGGTCGGACAGCGCTGCCATGTGAAATGGGTGTATGCGTGAGAGTGTTTGTGTGATTCACACGCAGTACACAGGGGAGGAAGTGAGAGATGCTGGGCTGTTTATTTTTCTTCATCACAGTTAAAAAGCTTCTGACATATAGATCTCTGGACACTGAAACTGCAACAGAAACGCAGTCACGCTCCGCTGAGAACAGTAGCCTCTTAAAAAGAGGTTAGTATTACTCTAGGTCAGGGGTGCCCAATCCTGGTCCTGGAGGGCCGGTATCCAGCAGGTTTTGTGGTTTTTCTGCTCCAACACACTTGATTAACTGGTTGAATCACCTGTGCAGTAGCTCATCAGGCTCTGTAGAAGCGTGTTGATCACCTGCTGATTGAAATCAGTTGTGTTGAAGAAGAATTAAAACTAAAACATGCTGGATACCGGCCCTCGAGGACCAGGATTGGGCACCCCTGCTCTAGGTCTTTTTTACCATTGTTTATGATACAGGTCCTTCTCAAAAAATTGGCATATTATGATAAAGTTCATTATTTTCTGTAATGTACTGATAAACATTAGACTTTCACATATATTAGATTCATTACACACAACTGAAGTAGTTCAAGCCTTTTATTGTTTCTAATATTGATGATTTTGGCATACAGCTCATGAAAACCCAAAATTCCTATCTCAAAGAATTTGCATATTTCATCCGACCAATAAAAGAAAAGTGTTTTTAATACAAAAAAAGTCAACCATCAAATAATTATGTTCAGTTATGCACTCAATACTTGGTCGGGAATCTTCGTCTTCGTCTTCGTCTTCCTCCGCTTATTCGGGTCCGGGTCGCGGGGGCAGCATCCCAATTAGGGAGCTCCAGGCCGTCCTCTCCCCGGCCTTGTCCACCAGCTCCTCCGGCAGGACCCCAAGGCGTTCCCGGACCAGATTGGAGATGTAACCTCTCCAACGTGTCCTGGGTCGACCCGGGGGCCTTCTGCCGGCAGGACATGCCCGAAACACCTCCCCGGGGAGGCGTCCAGGAGGCATCCTGACCAGATGCCCAAACCACCTCAACTGGCTCCTTTCGATCCGGAGGAGCAGCGGTTCTACTCCGAGTCCCTCCCGAATGTCCGAGCTCCTCACCCTATCTCTAAGGCTGAGCCCGGCCACCCTACGGAGGAAACTCATTTCGGCCGCTTGTATCCGCGATCTCGTTCTTTCGGTCATTACCCAAAGCTCATGACCATAGGTGAGGATTGGGACGTAGATCGACCGGTAAATCGAGAGCCTGGCTTTCTGGCTCAGCTCCCTCTTCCCCACGACAGATCGGCTCAGCGTCCGCATCACTGCAGACGCCGAACCAATCCGCCTGTCGATCTCCCGATCCCTCCTACCCTCACTCGTGAACAAGACCCCGAGATACTTAAACTCCTCCACTTGAGGTAGGACCTCTCCCCCGACCCGGAGGTGGCAAGCCACCCTTTTCCGGTCGAGAACCATGGTCTCAGATTTGGAGGTGCTGATCCTCATCCCAGCCGCTTCACATTCGGCCGCGAACCTACCCAGCAAGAGCTGAAGGTCAGAGCTGGATGAAGCTAGGAGGACCACATCATCCGCAAAAAGCAGAGACGAGATTCTCCTGCCACCAAACTCGACACACTCCACACCACGGCTGCGTCTAGAAATTCTGTCCATAAAAGTGATGAACAGAACCGGTGACAAAGGGCAGCCCTGGCGGAGTCCAACCCTCACTGGGAACAGGTCCGACTTACTACCGGCTATGCGGACCAAACTCACGCTCCTCTGGTAAAGGGACTGAATGGCCCTTAACAGAAAGCCACCCACCCCATACTCCTGGAGCGTCCCCCACAGGGTGCCCCTGGGGACACGGTCATAAGCCTTCTCCAAATCCACAAAGCACATGTGGATTGGTTGGGCAAACTCCCATGCCCCCTCCATCACCCTTGCAAGGGTATAGAGCTGGTCCACAGTTCCACGGCCAGGACGAAAACCACATTGCTCCTCCTCTATCTGAGATTCAACTATCGATCGGACCCTCCTCTCCAGTACCTTGGCGTAGACCTTTCCAGGGAGGCTGAGGAGTGTGATCCCCCTATAGTTGGAACACACCCTCAGGTCACCCTTCTTAAAGATGGGGACCACCACCCCAGTCTGCCACTCCCTAGGAACTGCCCCCGATGACCACGCAATGTTGTAGAGACGTGTCAACCATGACAGCCCTACAACATCCATAGCCTTGAGATACCCAGGACGAACCTCCTCCGCCCCCGGGGCTCCGCCGCTGTGTAGTTGTTTGACTACCTCAGCAACTTCTGCCCCTGAGATCGGACAGTCCATCCCCAGGCCTCCCAGCTCTGGTTCCTCCTCGGAATGCGCATTGGTGGGATTGAGGAGCTCCTCAAAGTATTCCTTCCACCGTCCGACTATAGCCTCGGTTGACGTCAGCAGCTCCCCATCCCCACTGTAAACAGTGTGAGCGAGTTGCTGCCTTCCTCTCCTGAGGCGCCGGACAGTTTGCCAGAACCTCTTTGGAGCCGATCGATAGTCTTTCTCCATGGCCTCACCAAACTCCTCCCACGCCCGAGATTTTGCCTCGGCAACTGCCACTGCTGCACCCCGCTTGGCTATCCGGTACCTGTCTGCTGCCTCCGGAGACCCACAGACCAGCCACGCCCTGTAGGCCTCCTTCTTCAGCCTGACGGCTCCCCGAACCTCTGGTGTCCACCAGCGGGTACGGGGGTTGCCACCACGACTGGCACCGGCCACCTTACGACCACAGCTAGCAACAGCCGCCTCGACAATCGCAGAGTGGAACAAGGCCCACTCGGACTCAATGTCCCCCACTGCTCTCGGGACGTGGTCAAAGCTCTGCCGGAGGTGGGAGTTGAAGACCGTCTTGACAGGTTCTTCTGCCAGGCGTTCCCAGCAGACCCTCACTATGCGTTTGGGTCTGCCAGGTCTACGCGGCATGTTCCCTTGCCATCTGATCCAACTCACCACCAGGTGGTGATCAGTTGACAGCTCCGCCCCTCTCTTCACTCGGGTGTCCAAAACATACGGCCGCAGGTCAGATGATACGACTACAAAATCTATCATCGACCTGTGACCTAGGCTGCCCTGGTACCAAGTGTACCGGTGGGCATCCTTATGTTCGAACATGGTGTTCGTTATGGCCAAACTGTGGCTTGCACAGAAGTCCAATAACAAAACACCGCTCGAGTTCAGATTAGGTGGGCCGTTCCTCCCAATCACACCCCTCCAGGTCAAGCTGTCATTGCCCACGTGAGCATTGAAGTCCCCCAGCAGGACAATGGAGTCCCCTGATGGAGCACTATCTAGCACTCGTCCCAGGGACTCCAAAAAGGGTGGGTACTCTGAACTGATATTTGGCCCATAAGCACAAACAACAGTCAGGACCCGTTCCCCGACCCGAAGGCGCAAGGAAGCTACCCTCTTGTCCCCCGGGGTAAACCCCAACACACAGGCAGAGAGTCTCGGGGCTAACAAAAAGCCAACCCCAGCCCTCCGCCTCTCACCCGGAGCAACTCCAGCAAAGTAGAGTGTCCAACCCCTCTCCAGGTCTCGGGTTCCAGAGCCAATGCAATGTGTCGAGGTGAGTCCGACTATATCTAGCCGGTACCGCTCAACCTCTGCCACAAGCTCCGGCTCCTTCCCCGCCAGCGAGGTGACGTTCCATGTCCCAAAAACTAGTTTTCTTGTCCGGGGATTGGACCGCCAAGGCTCCCGCCTTGGTCTGCCACCCGATTCGCATTGCACCGGACCCTTCATGTTCCTCCTGCGGGTGGTGGGTCCACAGTTGGACGAGCCCATGTATCCGGTTCGGGCTGGGCCCGGCTGGGCCCCATGGGCGAAAGCCCGGCCACCAGGCGCTCGCTCACGGGCCCCAACCCCAGGCCTGGCTCCAGGGTGGGACCCCGGTAACCCTCCGGGCCGGGTACTCCAACTCTTCGTTTTAACTGCCATGAAAGATCCTTCGAACCATTCTTTGTCTCACCCTTCACCTAAGACCAATTTGTCATGGGAGACCCTACCAGGGGCACTAAGTGCCCCAGACAACATAGCTCCTAGGATCATTAGGGCACTCAAACTCCTCCACCACGATAAGGTGACGGTTCAAGGAGGAGTGGTCGGGAATCCTGTTGCAGAAATGACTGCTTCAGTGCGGCGTGGCATGGAGACAATCAGCCTGTGGCACTGCTGAGGTGTTATGGAGGCCCAGGATGCTTCGATATCGGCCTTAAGCTCATCCAGAGTGTTGGGTCTTGCGTCTCTCAACTTTCTCCTCACAATATCCCACAGATTCTCTACGGGTTTCAGGTCAGGAGAGTTGGCAGGCCAACTGAGCACAGTAATACCATGGTCAGTAAACCATTTAGCAGTGGTTTTGGCACTGTGAGCAGGTGCCAGGTCGTGCTGAAAAATGAAATCTTCATCTCCATAAAGCTTTTCAGCAGATGGGAGCATGAAGTGCTCCTGATAGCTAGCTGCATTGACCCTGCCCTTGATTAAACACAGTGGACAACCACCAGCAGCTGCCAAGGCACCCCAGACCATCACTGACTGTGGGCACTTGACACTGGACTTCAGGCATTTTGGCGTTTCCCTCTGCCCAGTCTTCCTCCAGACCCTGGCACCTTGATTTCCGAATGACATGCAAAATTTGCTTTCACCCGAAAAAAGTACTTTGGACAACTGGGCAACAGTCCAGTGCTGCTTCTCTCTAACCCAGGTCAGGCGCTTCTGCCGATGCTTCTGGTTCAAAGGTGGCTTGACCTGGGGAATGCGGCACCTGTAGCCCATTTCCTGCACACGCCTGTACACGGTGGCTCTGGGTGTTTCTACTCCAGACTCAGTCCACTGCTTCCGCAGGTCCCCCAAGGTCTGGAATCGGTCCTTCTCCACAATCTTCCTCAGGGTCCGGTCACCTCTTCTCGTGCAGAATTTTCTGCCACACTTTTTCCTTCCCACAGACTTCCCACTGAGGTGCGTTGATACAGCACTCTGGGAACAGCCTCATAAATTTCTTTCTGTGCCTTACCCTCTTGCTTGAGGGTGTCAATGATGGCCTTCTGGACAGCAGTCAGGTCGGCAGTCTTACCCATGATTGCGGTTTTGAGTAATGAACCAGGCTGGGAGTTTTTAAAAGCCTCAGGAATCTTTTGCAGGTGTTTAGAGTTAATTAGTTGATTCAGATGATTAGGCTAGCTCGTTAAGAGAACCCTTTCATGATATGCTAATTTTTTTAGATAGGAATTTTGGGTTTTCATGAGCTGTATGCCAAAATCATCAATATTAGAAACAATAAAAGGCTTGAACTACTTCAGTTGTGTGTAATGAATCTAATATATATGAAAGTCTAATGTTTATCAGTACATTACAGACAATAATGAACTTTATCACAATATGCTAATTTTTTGAGAAGGACCTGTACACACATTTAACCACACAGTTGTCAATAATCATTATTTCTTATCCATCTTTCAACTTATTCATGTCTTCTTGTTGCGTTTCTTAAATTATTTCCTCCAGTTTTGTTCTTTAGTACAAAAATATTACCAACTGCCACATCAGCAACAATCTTAACAGCGGGCAAGTTTCAGAATGTATTTATCTAGAAAAAGAGAGACGATTTCATGCTGTTTTCACTTCTTGACACACCTGTTTATACACAACAAAAGTCTGAGAATGTACTTTTAGTGTAAAACCTAAATTTGAAAGAGCTTGTGGTTATTTTACACATAAATAAGAGGTAATTCAGCCATATTTTAATTATACGGCAAAAAGACATTGTGTCGCTCTCATCCAGTCTAAAGATTGGGTCAAACAGAACATCAGAGGAAAAATAAATGACATCTTTTATTTATTCATAGAAGGAAAATCAAAGTTCTGAGCCTAGTGGGATGGCCTCTGCCTGCCAAGTATATGTAGGAATACATTAACATAGATGAAAGGGGGAAAAAAATGTGGCTTCCCAGGGTGACCATACCCGGTTTGTGTATAAAAAAATGGCACCATGTTATAGTACCTCTGTATTTTAGACAGATGAGACAAAGGCAGAGCTGTTTGGTCTTAATGCACAAGACCATCTACTGAGAAACCCAAAAGGCAGCACAAAAGCTGTTGAGCACGGCGGTGGAGGGGTGATGATTTAGCCTGAACAACCTGCAATTAACTGTTGGACTAAAGAGGAGCTGAACAAGATCCTAAGATACTTAAACTCCTCTATTTGGTGCAGGACCTCGTCCCCGACCTGGAGAAGGCATTCTATCCTTTTCCGACTCAAGAGCATGGTCTCGGATTTAGAGGGGCTGATTCTCATCCAGGTGAGTGAGGGAAAGGTGGAGCATGAGATCGACAGGTGGATTGGTGCTGCATCTGCAGTGATGCTGGCGTTGTACCGGTCAGTCGTGGTGAAAAGAGAGCTGAGCCAAAAGGCAAAGCTCTCGATTTACTGATTGATCTAAGTTCCTACCCTAACCTATGGTCATGAGCTTTGGGTAGTGACCGGAAGAATGAGATTGCAGATACAAGCGGCCAAAATTACAGTTATGTCAACTGGTTCCACTAAACTATTAGCTTTCATACAACTCAAATCAGTTTTTATGGTGTTGGTGTAACTTACTAGTGGAACTGAGTATTGTGATTTGAGGAGTGCATGCTTTGAGCAGATGATTAGTTAAGACACACAGACTGTGTGAGACTGAAACTCAAGCTGGAAAACAAACTAATGTCAAAATAAAATGTAAATAGGGTCAAAAATATACATTATAAACTGCAGGTGTAAACATTATTATTATTATAATTTTTATAGTAGAATGTTTCTGTAAATTTCAAAATTGGCTATCTGTAAATTTGTGTATTTGGAGAAGGGGAATAAATTATTGTTTCTGAATTGTGGTCATTTTCTAACCGTTGATTTGAATAGTTGCATATGGACTATGAAGGGAAATCTTTTCACTCATAGCCCAACCAAGACTTTTCTTTGCCATTGTCTGGAAAATGTACGCTTCTTAATGTGTTTGAGATGAATTACATTCAGTTATTGTCAACCAGTCCCTTTTAAGTAATGTGGTTTCAAAGGTCTAGTTATTTTATTCCCTGAACATTAAAGATGCAACGACAAATCTGCAAAACAAGCAAGCTTTTAATCACAAACACGGTCATGGAAGTCTCACCCCTTCTGCCGGTTATCCATACCGGAACCTGCATTAGCACAGTAAACAAGAGAGTGCTAAACACCATTCACTGTTTTTATTAGGTCCAAACGCCTTTCGTTGTCTGTGACTTCAAATAGTTTTTTTCTTTTTGAGACTCTGGTAATTTGTCCTAAATTTGAAGTGGTAGCAGCCGTCTGTTTCTCCTTGTGTACTGAACCACTAGGTGGCAGTGTAATGCTTTTAGAAGAATGTTCCAGAGTGCAGCTGGGAGAATGCTCAGAATGAAGGTGGATGCCTTGTTCCACATTTATTAGTTATCTATTTCCATAAAGAGTTGTTTTTATCTTCTACTTAATGATGCCTGAGACCTGACGTCTCAACAACTGACCGTGCCCATTGGACATAAGAGCCCGCCCCATATCAGTCTGCAGCCGGGGGTACTTGCCTTTGTAAGTCTCTCACCCCGCTGCACAGAACACCCTCTGTGTAAAGCCTGATTTATACTTCACACGGATTGTCGGAAAGGTTTTCACATTCGAACTTCTGTTCAGGCAGCGGAGCATTGCAAAGCAATTCTCCACCAGGACAACAGAGGGCGTAGTGCTGTTCTGTGGTATCCTGCCACCATGACGCTCATGTTTCTGGTCCACAATAGGGTATTTACTAATGTGTTTATATATTTCAGATACTCTTTAACATTCTCCTCCACCTCTTCATGCGGTCGCCACATCTAAACCCACATTTACCGTTGTTTCCGCCCCCTTCACTTACAGGTGAATATGTCACACAGTGGAATGTGTCTGTTTTCTGATGCTTTAAATTCTTTTAATAATTGTTTGAATTTCTTAAGAGTTTTGTTTTATTACATGATTTTGTTGTGTGTTGTTGGCTTCATGTGCATGTTTAGTTTAGATTGTTTTGCCACTGTTGACATGACTGATGATAGTCACCTGAAGAGGTGGGTGTGACTGAGACAGCGCACCGGGTGTGCATAGTTGGCAGGATGATAAAAGGAAGAAGCTGCAGAACTGCGGGAAGGAGGTGTGCTTTCATGGCCGAGCGGCGACTGTCGGGCTACGACTTTTTGGGTCGCTTTGTCGAACGGGCTCGAGTTCTCAGGCTTCTGACGGGGCTCTGCTGTATTTGTTCACTGGGGTGTCGGCTTCGATTGGCCGGGAAGTGAGTTGGTGGATCGGCGGATGGCCTGTTAGGTCCGGTAAGACGATTTTTCCTTCTCTGTTCCCGTTCAATCTCTCGGTGCTGGTATGGGACGGCGGGCCGGTGAGGGTGCCGGTGCCGGTGCTAAGCCTGTGGAGAGTAGGGGCCTTTCCAAGAAGGATTGTAACGCCTCGTCACCGGACGGAGTGGTGGAGAAGGGTTCTTCTAAACTGCCGCGGGCTGGAGGGGTTGGTGAATTGGGCCTGGTTGTTCGAGTGAGGGCGTCTACTGGGGGAGGGTTTGCTTCCGTCAGCCCGCTGCGGCTGTCTCAGGAGTTGAAGGAGACATTAGGGGAAGTAGAGGATGCTTCTGTCTTTCCTGGTGGGATGTTGGTGGTGGTGTGCAGTACTGGGGTGCAGCGGCACAAGGCGCTCAAGTTTAAGCAGTTTATGGATGTCGGGGTCGAGGTGGTGGTGCCACGGGTTAGGGCTGGTGTTCAGGGTGTGGTGTATGGCATTCCAAATGACGTTCCTGAGTCTGAGGTTCTTCAAAGTCTTAGAGGGGGTTCTGTTACAGCTGTTCGCCGACTGGGCTTCAATGCCTGGGGTACTACGCCCTTGTTGCTGTCCTTCGGCGACTGAGTTGCCTGGCTGTGTCATGTTGGGATACGTCAGATATTCTGTCAAGGAATTTCAGAGGGCACCTTTGAGGTGCTTTCGGTGTCAGAAATTTGGCCATGTGGTGAGTCTGCATGGGAGTTCTGTGGTGTAGGAGGTGCGGGGGCGGCCATGGTGGGCAGCAATGTGAGGAGGCCCTCTGTTGTTCCAATGTGGGGGCAGTCAACAGACTACTTTTCGAGGCTGTGCGTTGTATCGTGAAGCGGTGGCTGTTGAGACCTATTGGTCAGACCGCAAGGTTTCATATGCTGAGGCGGTGTCGGCTGAAGGATGGAGGAGGGGTGGGGCCTCGGGGGGCTGGGGCAGGTGCTGCGGCTTCGTTGGTTGTGGACAAGGGGATGTTGGGAGGTAGTGGGGTGGTGGTGGGGGATCAAACGCGGTATCTGGCTTTTATTGTGGAAGCTTTGTGAAGGGTGAGGAATGTAGCATCTAGCAAGTCGGATGCGGTGCGTGAGGTGATGGCAGTGGCTGAAAAGCTTCTGGGCTTCTCTGATGTGGATCCTGGTGAGGTTTGGAGGACTGCTTGTTCGAGGGGGATGGGTGGTCCCGGCGTTGGGGGTGGTCAGGGTGTGGTTTTGGTAGAGGATGGCGGTGGTGCGCCTGTCGAGGGAGGGGCTGTGGTGGAGATCAGCACATGATGAAGACCTTTAAAGTCCTGCATTGGAATTCCAGTAGTTTGGTAGCTAATAGTCAGGCGTTTGAGGATGCTGGAAGTGATGGCTGAGCTGCCTGATGTTGTATGTGTACAGGAAAAGTGGTTGAAACCGATGCTGGATTTGAAATTGTATAGTTATGTTTGTGAAAGGAGAGATATGGTGGGTAGACCAGGTGGGGGTTGCGCCACGTTTCTCAAAAATGGGCTGCAGTATTGTTGGCGACTGGTTGCGGGTGACCTGGAGTGTGTGGTTGTTGAGGTGTGGTCTGTTAAAGGGGTGGTGTCAGTAGTGATTTTTTGTAATCCTGGTGTGGGACGATCTTCACGGATTGTTGGTGGAGGGAAGCTGCATCTGTGTTGTGTGTTGGGGATTTTAATGCCCAGAGTGGTTTGTGGGGGGACCGGCGCACTGATGGGGATGGTGAAGTTTTGGAGGATTTTTTAGATTGGTCGGGGCTGGTGGTGTTGAATGATGGGAGGCCTACTTGGTTCAGGGGTGATGGTTTGAGTTTGTTGGGGTTGGATCTGACGTTCGCTTCAGCTGACTTGGCAGCGGTGGCTTATTTGTCGGAGGTGTTGGAGCATTTAGCCATGGGTAGTGATCATCTGCCAGTTTTGTGGAGTTTTGTAGGGAGATGGTGGAGGCTTCGAGCAGTCTGGCTATGGGGTTTAACTAAGCGTGCTCGCTGGTCCTTGTATTCGCAACAGTTGGAAGATGCAGGGTGCCAGCTGCGAGGGGAGGAGGATGTGGATGGCTGGTATTCAGCTATCTCTGGGTGTGTGTGTTCGGTGGCCAGGGCCACTATACCTAGGAAGTGGATCCCTGCTAGGCGGTTGATGGTCCCGTGGTGGACTGAAGCATGTGGCGTAGCGATACGGGCCAGGAATCGGGCGAATAGGCAGCTTAGGAAGCATCCGGTGGAAGGGTACATGCTGGTCTATAAGAGGTTGAGAGCACAGGCTAGAAGGGTGGTGAGGGCTGTGAAGAAGGCTGGCTGGAGGGAATTTTGTGGCACGTTGGGGCCTCATACCACTGTCACGACACTGTGGGGTATGGTTCGCAGGATGTCGGGTGCGCGGGTTGGGCACAGGATTCCAGTGCTTGTACACGGAGGCCGGTTGGTGTTGGATGATGCGGAGAAGGCAAATCTGTTGGCTGCTCACTTTCAGAGAGTAAATAGCTCAGCGAATGTCTCGGCCAAGGACTGTGCTTACCGGGAGAGGGAGGTGTCGGGTTTTCAGTGCCAGCTGTTAGAGGATGAGGAGGGGCCGGTTGATCTGAACCTCTATTTCTCCAACTTAAGAGAGCCATTCGTACTGGGAGAGATACTAGTCCTGCGAGGGATGGGTTGGTGTACCCGATGCTGTAGCACGCTGGGGATCTATTCCTGGAGGAGGTCTTGTCCTTTATTAACTTTGTTTGGTCGCTTGCCAGCTGAGTGGAAGCACACAGTCATTTTGCCATTTCTGAAACCTGGGAAACCTGCAGGGGCTTCGGATTCGTACATGCCCATTGCTTTGACGTTTGTAGTATGTAGAGTGATGGAGCATATGGTTTCCTCATGATTGGTGTACTTCCTGGAGCACGGTGGTATCTTCGCCCTGTACCAGTGTGGGTTTCGGCAGGGGCGTTCCACTATGGACGCGGTGGCACCCCTGGATTTGAAGGTCAGGCGGGCTTTGAAGAATAAGGAGGTGGTCTTGGCAGTGTTCCTGGACATAGAGAAGGCATATGATATGCTGTGGAGGGATGGGCTGTTGATGTCTCTGTACAGTGCTGGGGTACGGGGGAAGATGTGGCGGTGGATCAGGGGCTTCCAACATAATAGAATGCTCCTGGTGAGGGTGGGTTCGGTGCTGTCCGAGTCGGTCAGGGTGGAAAATGGGGTACCGCAGGGCAGTGTGATCAGCCCGGTTTTGTTTAATGCCATGATCAACGGTCTGTTTGTCTCCTTTGGTGTTGATGTGGGACGGTCACTGTTTGCAGATGATGGGGCTTTCTGGAAGCGTGGTCGTAATCTTCGTTTTGTTTTTCGTAAGACGCAGGAGAGTTTGGATGGTGTGGTGTCTTGGGCGAGACGCTGGGGCTTTGTGTTGTCCCCTACCAAGACTAAGTATATGGTTTTTGGTTTTAAGAGGAAGGGTCCTGAGGTGGGGCTGCGGTTGGAGGGGTGGGACTTGAAACGGGTGTCAGTGTGTAGGTACATGGGCATGTGGTTGGATGAGAGATTGACGTGGAGGGTACATGTGCGGGGCTTGGTGACCAGGTGTGGCCGCGTTCCGAATGTTATGAGATGTCTGGCTGGGTCGGACTGGGGGCGGACAGAACCACTTTGATGTTGGTGTATGCAGGTATGATCAGATCGGCCTTGGATTATGGGAGTTTCCTGTATGGTTTGGCTGCGTCATCGACCCTGAAGCAGCTAGATGTGTTGCAGGCAGCGGCTATGAGGGTGTGTACTGGGGCATTTAGGTTGTTCCCGGTGTCAGCCCTCCTTGTAGAGGCTGGGGACATCCCTTTGGAGTTTCGGCGGGTCAAATTGGGGCTCTGTTACCTGCTGGGGGTTAAGGGCATGTGGGAGTCTGCCCCTGCGACGGCGTTGTTGAGCTGACTTTGGGAATTCGAGGGGTCGGGAAGAGGAGTTGGGGTGGTTTTCCGGATCTATTGAAGAGACGGGCAGTGGAGTTGGGATTTCTCCAGTGGCCTGTGAGTTCTCATTTGGTATGGACTGAGGTTCCGCCCTGGATTTTGCCTGTACCTGAGGCTGATTTTTCCTTCTTGGGACGGGAACGGGCTGCCGGGAGGGCTGATGATTTTATGGGTCTTTTGGGGACGGTTTGGGGGTCTTATTTGCAGGTGTTTACGGATGGCTCAAAGGACCCGGTGAGTGGGAGAGTGGGGGTGGGGTTGTTGGTTCCGAGTCTGGGTTACAGCTGTGGCCGCCGGCTTCGTGATGGCTGTTCTGTGTTTACAGCTGAACTGGTGGCTATTATGTGTGCCCTACATTGGGTGGGGGAGCATGCTCCACCACGGTCAGTTATTTGCTCTGACTCGGCGGCGGCTCTGGAAACACTGGTGGGACAGCGCTCCGGGTCTCGACCAGACTTGCTGGCTTCTACCCTGGAGGGGTTGCATTGGTTGGGTGTTAATGGTTGCGAGGTGTGCCTTATCTGGATTCCCACACATGTAGGGGTGGTGGGTAATGAATGGGCGGATGCTGTGGCTTAAGGCGCACTGGGGAGGTGGGTTGTGGATTTCGGGGTGGAGTTGGGCCCTCCGTAGTGTCGCTCGGCAATTAGTCAGGTGGTTATGAGGCTGTGGCAGGCCTCCTGCCTCCGCCCTCAGTGTCAAAATTTAACAGATCTGGGGTCTAGGTTTTCAGATATTCCAGTTTGTTTGGCACAACTTGTGACAACTTTTAAATTTGCTCCGTGCAGTGAGCATATGTTGTCCTAACAGCACGTAGCAATGTGTAGCTAGCGAGCTAACAAAGCTAACAAACAACTAAAACAGAAACAACAATCTTCACCCAAAGCTTGCTTTTCTTATTCTTTATCGATGTTTTATCACCATAAAACACCACATGCTACATATGCTAGGATACTAAATTGGGGGGTTTCACAAAGGGAGAACGTTTGGTTTGGTTTGGTTTGGAGTCGATTAGGTAAATTTTGACCTTAACCCTTTGATGCATAATGGTCACTACAGTGGACAGGTACTCAAAATTGTTATTTATTTATTTTTGCTATTAAGCACAGCTGTTGAAGACTTTATTGCATGTGAGCCCCTCCATTTGGACTTCAGTAAGTCAAGCCAACATATTTCATGTTCAGAACGCACGCTGTCCACTGAAGTGGACATGTAATAAATTATTAGTAAATTAACAAAATGTTACAAAACACATTTGTTGAAATTTGTTTCATTCACACCTAAAGATGAATAAAAAAATTGTTTAAAAAATCATGGTTGAAGATTTCACAATTCATGCGTCAAAGGGTTAACATCTGCAGAGCTTTGTCTGTTTGTGCAAGCTGGTGTTTAATAAATGAAAATGCTCTGTGATGATAGAATGTCTGTCTTATGTGTGCGTTTGTCCATCTGTTTGTGTGCCGTGTTTTTTTAAGACACCAGGGATGATTTGGCTGCAATTAGTGGACTGATCATCCTCTGGGCCAGTTAGTCACAGGAGATCACATGTGGGTGGTGATCTGGAACTGGGATTTCAGCCACACTCAATAAAAAAAGTTTATTTTGCTCTTACATGACTTATGACTTTGCTTTTAGCTAAAAGCCCTCTTGGTTTACTTTCAGTCTGCATCTTTATTGCTAAATCAATTCATCAAACACTTGGAAAACAGGTTTTAAACAACAGAAGGAAGGGAGAAGATATGATGTGGTTGTTGCTCCATGTTTCAGAATAATACACAGGAAATCTCAGGATAAACAAACGAGTGATGTAAATCACAAGAAGACTTTTAATAATGTATGAGATTAAAAAGCCTGGATGTGGAGACATCATGCTACGAGAGGAATACAGGCTTCTGTATCAGAGCATCTGTGTGCGTGTGTGTGTGTGTGTGTAAGACAAACAAACAATGCAGAGGGACGTAATTAGGGAAAGCCACAACAAATGTAGGACAAAGCGAGCCAAGCGTCCCACTGTCCTGAACAGGGACTGATGACAATGAATAAATGTTACAGTCTTGGACTCACCATGTCTGTGTCTGAAACGGGTCCAAAGCTGGTGACAAAGATGTTCGTCTTCACCTCGGTTACCCTGTCTGGATCAAAGAAAACCATTTAAGCCATCGACGCACCAGGAAGGAAGAAGCATAAAAGATAGAAGAAAAGCTGCAAAAATAAAAAGGCCCAGAGGATCGGACTCAGTTTTTGTTCTTTTCAATTGTCCAACAGCTTTGTCCGATTATTGACATTTTGACCCAGCATCCAAGTGACTTTTATACTTTAGATGCTCAGTATTTATTTTATTTTTTCTCTTTTTTATTTCATTCAAAATAAAAACAAAGAAAACATATAAACAATAAGAAATACATAACAAAAAAATCAAATTTGAATGAAAAGGAGCAGAATGAAGAAAAACATCTTATAATTTCTGCCCCCTTTTCCAGAAGAAATAATCAATTTTTATATAATTACCATATGTCAGACACACAGATTCATTTAAAACTTTTTCCTGTTCTAAATTCCAGCGCGATCATGATCATTGATTTAATTTACATTTTCATAATTATTTAGTTCACTAAATTTGGTACATTTTTTGAATATATTCAATGACAGAGTTTTTTTTATTTCCCTTTTAAGGTTATTCCATAATTTAACACCATTTACAGATATTTTCCACTCCTTAACTTTAGTTCTAAATCTAGGTTTTGTAAACATCAGTTTCTTTCAGCATGTAATTACTAGTTCTCTTTTCAAATATCCCCTGAATGTTTGTTGGCAGAGTACCCAAATTGGCCCTAATACATGGTTTGTAAGATTTTCCAGTCTTTTAAATCATGAAATTTCAGTAATTTATATGTAATAAACAATGGGCTCGATGGATCTCTACAGCCACTATAAATGATGATTCTCAGAGCTCTTTTCTGTAAAATAAATAAGGGTTGTGTATAGTTTTTGTATGTTGCTCCTCAGATTTCTACACAATAAGTCAAGTATGGAACAATCAGTGGATTGTACAATGCCAACAAACCAGAATTAGTCAGTAAAAACTTGACTCTAAGTAATACTCCTAAGGATTTGGCAATTTTACCTTTTATGTAACTAATACGGGATTTCCATGTCAAGTCTTCATCAATAAGAACTCCAAGAAATTTAGTTTCTTTCACTCTTTGAATTTTAATCCCATCTATTTCCAATGACACATCACTGTTCTTTTTATCATTAAACGGTATAAAATTTGTTTTATTAAGGTTCAGTGTCAATCTATTTATATCAAACCAGTTATTAATTTTAATCAGTTCATCATTTATCACTTTAACCACCTCCTCAATATTTGATCCTGAGTATGGATCTGCTGGATCCTTCTGGACCACACCAAGTCCCCCACATCAATGATGCTTCTCAGGTGGGATGACCACATCCAAACCAGCAAAATATGAGACAAAGAGCATGTCCATGTGGGACATGTAAAATGTAATGCTTTTATTTGTTCATCCTTTCCAGGAGTGATGCTGAAAAACTAGTTCATGCATTTATTACATCAAGACTGGATTACTGTAATTCATTACTCTCAGGAAGTCCACAGAATGTAGTTAAAAGTCTTCAGCTTGTCCAAAATGCTGCAGCTAGAGTTCTGATGAGAATTAAAAAGAGAGATCATATCTCTCCTGTCTTGGCTTCCCTACATTGGCTACCTGTTAAATTCAGAATAGATTTTAAGATCCTTCTTCTCACATATAAAGCTCTTAATAATCAAGCTCCATCATACATCAGTGATCTGATTGTTCCATATGTTCCTAACCGAGCACTTCGCTCTCAGACTGCAGGTTTACTGGTGGTTCCCAGAATATCTAAAGTTAGGATGGGAGGCAGATCTTTTAGTTATCAGGCTCCTCTCTTGTGGAACCAGCTCCCAGCTTTAGTCTGTGAGGCAGACACCTTGTCTACTTTTAAGAATAGGCTTAAAACATTTTTATTTGATAGGGCCTATGGTTAAAATCTGATGTTAGCCTAAATCTGGACAAGTGGGGGAGTAGAGGGAGGTGGAGTGTACAGTCGGTAAAGATGGCTCTCCCTTGCCCTGCCTCCAACATGCCTCCATCTAAATAGGATAGATTATCCAGAGTTTTCTCTGTAGTTATGCTGCTATAGGCTTAGACTGCTGGAGGATACACTGACCACTTTCCACACTCTACTACTTTCTTCTACAATCTGCTCTTAGTATTTCCTGCTATTTCAGCTGTTAACTTTATTTTCTCTCTAAGTGTTTTTCTCCCCAGAAGAAGCTACAATGACGTTCTGCTGAGCTGTGGTGGCCTCATGGAGGGGGCCATCGACTAGCACACTGCTGCTAACCACTTAAACATTCTCCCTCTCCTGATAATAACTTTTTGCTTTCCTTGACTTTTGATGTGCTAATACTAGTTTACCCGTTTAATTATAGATTCACTAGGATAAATACAATAAAGTTTATCTCTCACCAAATATAATATTTACTAAGACATCACAATGTAACTATAGACATATTACTTTGACTTTGTGTGTGTGTGTGTGTGTGTGTGTGTGTGTGTGTGTGTGTGTGTGTGTGTGTGTGTGTGTGTGTGTGTGTGTGTGTGTGTGTGTGTGTGTGTGTGTGTGTGTGTGTGTGTGTGTGTGTGTGTGTGTGTGTGTGTGTGTGTGTGTGTGTGTGTGTGTGTGTGGTGGAGGATGGCTGCTTATACTGAGCCAGGATTCTCTGGAGGTTTCTTCCTGTTAAAAGGGAGTTTTCCTCTCCACTGTCGCTGCATGCTTGCTTAGTATGAGGATTGCTGTATAGTCACTGACACTAGTCAGTGACTTGATGCAATTTGCTGGGTTCCTTATATAGGAAACATTATTTCTGATTGGCTTAATGAACTGACCTGAATTGGAATGTTTATTATGTGAAGTGCCTTGAGACGACTCTTGTCGTGATTTGGCGCTTTATAAATAAAATGTAATTGAATTTAATTGAATCCTTAAAATAGAATAAACTTAATGGCTTTTCTTGTTGTTCCTAAATGTTTTATTTTCGGACCCACAAAATGTTAACATCATGTGAACTAAAAGTATTAAGGAAGCAAAAAAAAAACCACTTGTGATTAATATTTTGATTGTTTTCCCCACTAATCATCATAATTATCTTGAGAGCACCTCTAAGCTGGTGTTTTGTAACCCACAGTGGGATCCTGAGCACAACTTTAGACAAATCTAATTTAGACATCCCACCTTAAGAGCTTTACAACAACAGCAGTAAACCCACAGCAGGATATGGCTCCCTAAGGATCACCTTGTATGTTTGTGTTTAACATCATAATCCAAATCCAGCCGCGCTTAATTTAAGGTCACGTGGTACTTAAAGGTTTGGTTCACTAAAAAAACATTTTAAAATGATTATTTCTGATTATAATCAGTCGCTGTATGTTTTTAATGCAGGCATGAAAATAATCTCCTACACCTATCTTCTGCATTAGCTTCTGGTAGAAAATAGACGGTGAAACTCTAGGATTAGAAAATCCTGACAGATCTACGTCACACTGTCACTTAACATTCATGGACTCACCCAAACTGATGCACGACAGAGAAGGCAGTTGTTGGTTTAGCGTCAAGAAAACAGCAGAGAACGTCCTGAATAGCTAAAGCTAACCATTAGCATTAGCTACTCCATCACACAGAAAAAAAATCCTCCAGGCTCGTGTTATTTGCAGAGATAAAACCACCATGTTGCAAGTCTGTGGCAGAGTCATGTTGCTGTTATCCAATCAAAGGCAAGATGTCCAAATATCAGGAAATAAAGAGTCCAAATCCTGCTTACCTCTGGGGCAGCAGATTTGTCCATGCTAATCCAAGCTATTCACGGACTTCTCATTGTGTCTTTTGCCTTGCCTACATGCTCTAAGACATTTGCGTTCCTGAAAAGGCGTGAACACAACCTGGCTGCGTAGGGGCTGGCCGACGCTACCTTGACCAGACCGGACCAGGCCAGATGTGAAAACACAACAACCAGGGGTGAAATGGCCTATCTGGCATTCTGGCATTGTCCCGTTTGGGCCGTCACAAACCAAACCCCCCCCCCCCCCCCCCCCCCACCCCACAGTCACATTCAGCGGGATAGAGTCCGGGACTTGGTCCCAGTCCACCCCCGACCATAGCTATCTGTAGAACTGGCTTTGCTGTGACTAACTGTTAGCTCATCAATAAGGTCAGACCTGATCTCTGTTTCTTCAAACTGAGGTTGTTCAAAGAGCTATCTACAACATTTCTTTAATTACATTTTTACAAAAATCAAATTCAGACAAGCTGATTTTTTTATTTCAGTGTTGACTTTGTCTTTTACTTTGGGACAGAGGCAGGATTTAATCCTTCAACCTGGTGCTTGTGAAACCACAAAGCTGAAAAAAAAAGTCTAAATGTTTCCACACCTGTGTCAAAGTTGCAGGAGGACGCAGTAATTTTTTTTATTAGTGCCTGATTTAGACAGTGATATTTGACTGTAAGTCTCAGGCTGTTTTATTGAGCGTTCCCTTCCTGCCTTATTTATAAGCTAATATAAATCAGGAGGTGGTGGCAGGTTGCTGGGTAATAGGTTCAATCCATTAAGTGAGATATACGGTTATGTAGAGCAGGGCTTGGCATGTGCTCGGGGCTGGTTTAAATAGATTGTATTTTTTTTCTTTAGCACACAGAACCCTCCATTTGGTTGATTTATTTATTTTGTAGCAGATCACGTGAAATGCATTCTCATTTAAATCCACCTCTGACATTAAGGTTCCCTTCCACGAAAGAAAACCAACATTTATCCTTGTTTAAATCTTAGGTGGGTTTTGTGTGTTGGGGAGGTGAGGAAAATCAGCCATTGGGTCTTTGGTGGAACATTTTGTGGGGAACCATCTACAGATAGGCAGTCCGAAACATTACCGTCAGAACAGCAGAGAGCACACGAGTCAGGATTTAGAGTCTTATTTTCTGATATTTGGACATCTTATCAGATTGGCTAGCAGCAATGTGACTATCTGACTTGCAACGTTGATATTTTATCTCAGTAATACAAACCTGGAGGAGTCCTGCCATATGGTGAAGTTGCTAATGCTAACAATTAGCTTAAACTAGCCGAGACGTCCGCTGCTGATGTTAAGCCAACAACAGTCTTCCCCGTCGTGAGTCGAGATGGCTGAGTCCGTGAATGTTAAGTGACAGTGTGAGGTAGATCTGTGAAGATTTTCCAATCCTAGAGTTTCACAATTAGCTTCTACCAGAAGCTAATGCAGCAGGTAGGTGTAGGGGACAATTTTCAGTCAACCACACCTTTAATCACAAATATACCTTTGAACAGCCTCAGTTTGGCAAAATACAGACTACTTGTGTCACGATTGATGAGCTAGTCCCACAAGTGCCACCTGACTGGGAACTTCTATAATTTTAAAACCAGATCGTCAAACATTTTTAAGCAAACACTTTATTCTGTCACACTGACACACAACACATTGAATCTGGCATAAGTTTTATATGACATGTAATTTAAATAAATTTAAAGATTATTTACAGCAAAACGTTTAACTGTAACACTTCTGCTCTTATTTTGACAATATCTTGGCTAAAATAACTGCTATTAAAAATTCACTGACTTGAGATTTAGAAAGCTACTTCTGACATCTATCTACAATTACACTAGCTGTTAGCTTGTCAGTCTGATCAGAACAAACTTCATTTCTCACAAAGAACAAAAATCCACTCCCAAAGATCACCTTTAATGCTATTTCAGATTTTCCTTCTTATAATAAGTCACAAGGTGACAAATCATAGGTCGGGATGCAGCTCTTGAATTATCTTGCTAGTGTGTGGCACTTTTACACCTCCTTGTGGGAACTGTCCCATGATGAATGTTTTGTGCAGAGAAATCTGACTATGCTGACTTGTACCGCTACATACCTACACGTAGACTTGGAATCCCTTCTGGAATATGTCAAAATTCATTAAAAGCTGCTTGATTGGCATTTTTTCATTACATTTAATAACAACAGTCAAAGTGCAAAAATAAATAAATAAATAAAGAATTTAGACATTTCAGATTAGAAATAAAAACCCACAGCAAAGCTCCAAATGGTGACTGCGGTTATTTTAATCCCAAAGTTTTTGTAGTGTCAAAAAAGGTGCAAACCATCATGGGTAATACGTGATTACCGTTCAGAGGAGTGCATTCAACGCTCTGCGGGAACAAGGAGAAAACCTAAAGTTCCTTCATTCTGCAACAACAGTCCCAGAAACGTGCGTTTCATGCCGCCTGACTCATTCGATACAGATGGGTCTGCTGAGCCATGTTTAATTGGTAAGACTCAACCTGCATGTGTTAGGGAGAGTGCGTTCCACCGTGCAACCATCCAAATGTCAGCTCAACTTCTGCCAGCTTGGATGGGATGAAAAGCATTTGCAAAACAAATGAATAAATATCAGTAATAATAATAATAATAATAATAAATTCATAAGCATTTAGAGTGAATGGAATCCATTCAAAGAGGTGAACCTTTTATTCGATGCCACGGATGGATGGATCTGACAGCGCCGAACAAACTGTGCTCAATTTTATTGGTAGCACACAAATGAGCCCCCATTGATTATTCCTACAAAGAAGTTATTACAGAAAATTAATTAAAGCATCCCAAATAAATAGCTTTGACTAAAGTCTAAGACGTGATGTGTTCAGGGCTCTAAAATTATAAACCTGTTTAGGGTTCTTGCACTGCAGTGTCTGCAGTAATGTGGGTGCTGTTGTGGTGAAGAGAGAGCTGAGCCGTAAGGCAAACCTCTCGATTTATCAGTCCATCTATGTTCCTGCAACTAAAACATGATCGATATGGAATATTGAGGACCATGGTCAAGGAGCTCATTTATCAAGCTTGCTTACGCACAAAACGGGGTTGGAAAACTGTGTAAGCAACTTTCCATGCAAACTTTGGGATTTATAAAAAAAACGTGGTGGAAAAATGTGCGCAACTTTAAGCTGACTAAGGACCTGGTTTACGCACATGATGGACATGGAGAGCACCTGCAGTGCTGCTGCTGAGAAGGACAAAATTATGAAATCCTGCAGCATTATCACTTGTAGCGCTTTGTGCGCACACAGAACAAGCTGTGCCACTCCGTGGATTTTCTCTTATTTGTTTTGCAAAAGCACTTCTTTTCATTTCTCCACCTCACCCACAAGTACCTCAATTTCTGCTTCAGTGAAAAAGCGCTTCCATGATCTGCGATCGCGATCGTTAATGGTGGAGCGCTGCAATGAGCCGGCTTATGTATATGCATGAAATCCACGAGGCACTTTGCATTGACCATTTATGGCAGAAAGTGGGCGTGTTGAGGGCGGGATGTGACCCAGAAACACCTGAGAACCTTTCTATGTAGAGTGTGATTTATGAAGCGGAGATTGCGTGCAGCTGTGCATACTCCATGTTTTGATGGATCACAAACCTACTTGGCGTAAGTACATTTTTTTTGCTGAGCTTAAGTACGGTTTTAGTAAGGATTCTACGCCATGTTTGATAAATGAGACCCCTGGTGTAAAAAATTAGGCATCATTGTTTTTACTTAAATATCTGGAGAGCCAGTGTCGGCTCAAAAACCCCGGGCTGATTTTTTGTCTCAGTCCAGTCCTGGTCATACACAGTAAATGTATAAGTGGGTCCCGCCTTTTCCAGGATCTTTTTTACATTGCATTTTTTGTTCTTGTGAAGCACCTCGTGATTTTTATCTTGAGAGGCGCTATATAAAAGATCAGTTTCTTTCTTTCTTTTCTTTCTAAATACATTTCACTCTAATATTGAGTTATTGATAATTAAAAATGTAGCTTGAGAGCCGACTATTTGTTTCTAAATCACTGTTAGCATTGTTAGCTCAACGTTAGCTCAACGTTAGCCTCTGGCCTTCTTTACCCGATATTTGAATAAAAAAAAAAGATGCCATGGCTCCAAGAAATAACATCTAGGCTGCTCTATTTACTGGGTAACCGTCAACAACTCCAAAGCTTTTTGCGGGCTGGTGTGGAATTACAAATGCTGGTGCAGCACACTTTGCCGGTGCAGACTTGGCAACTGCATGTGCTCACAGATTGTAAAGTCAAGTCACGTCAAGTCAACTTTATTAGCACTTTACAACAGCATAAAAGCTGACCAAAGTGCTTAACAAGCCAAAAACAACAGAAGTTCCCTAAAAATTCTAAAAACAATATAAAAAGTTCATCACAAAGTAAAAACATGACAAAAACAAACATATCAAACTGACATAAAAGCTACTAAAAACAGATGCATTCTCAAACTGAATTAAAAGCAACTGAGAACAGATGAGTCTTTAAAAGCAATTTAAAACCCAACAGTGATGAAACCATCCTAATCTGGATCGGGAGTGCATTCCATAACCTTGGAGCTGCTACTGAGAAAGCTCCATCACCCCTGAGCTTTCTCTTTGTTCTCGGCACCTCCAGGAGAAACTGGTCGGCTGACCTCAGTGACCGAGGCGGGGAGTGAGTAACTAAAAGTTCACACAGATGCTGCGGAGCAAGGCCATGTACAGCTTTAAAAGCCAATAAAAGAACCTTGTACTGGACCCTAAAAACCACAGGCAGCCAGTGCAGCAAAGCTAAAATTGGGGTAATGTGCTCCCTCTTTCTTGAACCCGTCAATAGGCGTGCTGCTGCATTTTGCACCATTTGAAGACGGGAGAGGTGAGACTGAGGAAGACCAAGGTACAGTGCGTTGCCATAGTCAAGGCGTGATGTAATAAACGCGTGAATCACCGTCTCCAAGTCATGACTTGAGAGCAGACACTTAACCTTGGCGATCCTCCTTAACTGATAAAAACTGGCTTTCGTGACGGCACTGATTTGCTTTTCCAGAAGCAGATCACTGTCAAGCCGGACTCCCAGACTGGTCGCTACAGGTTTCAAAAATAGGGCTAGTGGACCAAGGTCAGCAGAACATGGCCCACTGGACACACTAGGACTAAAAAGCATGACCTCAGTCTTGACATTATTAAAATGTAAAACATTTGCAGACGTCCAGGTTTTAACCTCATCGAGGTAGTGTAGAAGAGGATCTAAAGAATTGGGTAGGCCACGTTTAATGGGAATATAAACCTGGGTGTCGTCTGCGTATAGATGAAAAGAACATCCATGTTTCGTAAAAATAGAACCCAGAGGTAGCAAATACAGAGAGAACAACAACGGGCCCAGCACCGATCCTTGAGGAACCCCGCATACGAGAGGCGAGCGAGATGACATGAAGCCACCTAATGATACACAAAATGACCTCTCAGTCAAATAGGACTTAAACCAGTCCAAAGCAACTCCTTTAATCCCAACAGACTCTTGTAACCGTGAAATCAGGAGACTGTGATCCACGGTGTCAAAGGCAGCAGACAAATCCAACTGTACCAGAACCACAAAATCACCAGAGTCAGTAGCTAAAAGAATATTGTTTGACCCTGAGCAGTGCAGTCTCTGTGCTATGTGCCTTCTTAAAACCTGACTGGAATTTTTCACAAATATCAATTGCATGCAAAAACTCCGTCAATTGCAAATACACCACTTAAAAGAACGACAACACTCATCTTCAGCTTTTTGTAAGGGAGGAAAACTGACAACCCCTCCGGCCGGCTGAGAATGAAATCTGTTTGAGTGTAACCGTCCGTCCAATATGATCATACTTTGTCTTGTCCACCACCAGGGGGCAGGCTAGGATAGAAAGTAAGTAAGTGAGTGAGAGAAGGAGAAGGGGTGAAAGAGTTAAGATGGATGCCTGTTTTTGCTACATGTGACACAAGTTGGAAAAGGAATTATTGCCTACTCGTGATACTTTCTGATACAACTGCCGACCATAACATACTTATTGTACTTTTAATCTCACATATGCATTTTGTCACAGCATACAAAATATGTACATAAAGACCTGACATTATGCATTTTATTGTGAATCAGCCATCCATTTTTAAACAATCATTTAATTTCAAATGTTTACACTTCTTATTTGGATGTGAGCTACATTTTTTGACAAAAAATAAAAAATATATATCTCCCAAATTAAGTCTCCACACGTTTAGTTTAACAAGTAAATCAAGCTGAACTGGTAAAATTAGAAGTAAAAGCATTTATAAAAAGATCGATGCCAGAGTATCGTACATGACTGTTGACATGAGGTTGAACATCATTTTTTGCTCAGTAGTCCTCATTTTGGATCAGAGCGGGCTGATATTCTTTTGAGCAGACGAGAGTACTCTTAACACACCACACATGGCAGGGTCATCTGATAAGATTATCTTTAGAACCATTACTGTAATCAGGTGCACCTATAAGATTGAGTGCGTTTACGTGCAGCCAGTAACCCTTTTAAAACCCGAATATTCACAATAACCCAGTTCCGCACAGCCATGTAAACACCGCCAAAAACCCGGATATGCTCATAACCGGGTTTTTAAAAACCCGGTTACTACACCTGGGGTAACCCTTTTCTAACCCGAATGTTTGGTCGTGTAAACGCATATCGGGATATCCCCATCAAAGCGTGTGTTCTGCACATGCTCTGTTCGCAAGGAATCTTGGTCTTTTGAGTAGCGAGACGTCTTGTATGCGCCAGAACACCGGAAGTAAACAACAAGTTGGGAGCAACATGGCGAGTCGCGACACAGCACCGCACTTTTGGAGTGACGAGGAAACCTCTGTCTTCATCGGTCTGGTGAAAAGTATGAACATTATGTCTTTTGTTGACGGCTGAAAGTACAGAGACAGCGAAATATACAAGAAGGTAACTGAAATATTGCGTCTTGACGTAGTCCATACGTCCTGACGCTACCCCAACGTCCGCATTTAAATCGGGTTATGCAAGTTAGGGGTAACTCTTTCTATTTATGCTTGTAAACGGGTTATTCTGATCAACTCAGAAACCCGAATACCGACCTTAACCCGATCATAACCCGGATATTGGCTGCATGTAAACGTAGTCACTGTCAGAAGAGGAGAATCAGGTACAAAATTCGCATAATTATCTTGGCATGTGAATTGGGCCTTAGCTCTATTAGGATGGCAGGGCATATGCATTATTTCTCTGAACTTAGGCCATTCCGAGAGCCGTCTATGAGTAAAATGATGACTGCTAAGGACTTTAATTCAAATATACTATTTTTAAAAGTAAGTATCCTTTCAAAGCTAGCTGCCTTGTTTAACATGATTATTTGCTAAATAAATGCAGCTAAAACAATTTCAGTTCTTTTTTCTTCTACCCTCAAAAATAGTTGACTCTTGTGAACCCCTGCACTAGATTACTCTCTGACATCCATCTTTGTTACTATTAGTATGAATTTAAGCTGTAGAGTGTTTTATCTATGGATGGTTTGCCACAGCGACACACAGCGAAACACGCAAGAGAAACATTATATAATATCTGACGAGGGATCGGAGGGTTAATTACCATTGGTAGCTGCCGAACACAACATGGTGAGTTCATAGTTTAACATCACAAAGTGTTCCAGCCATTTTGTCTTCACCCAGCTGTCCTCAAGTGCCGTTTTCAGCTGAGGAAACTCAAAAGCATTTTTAGAGAGAGCCACAGAGTTACATCACTGTCAGGACACATCGCTCTGCAATCTGCTCTCTATTGACCGTGTGTGCAAATGTGTGGCAGCTCTAAATAAATGACTGAATGTTTGATGAGGCTGGCTAAAAAAAAAATTCAATAGGATACCTTGGGATTCAGGCTTCTTGTTTTTTTTTTTTGTCCAACCTCTCTCTTTTTCACGTTACATGAAACGTGAAGCAGTCGACAGGACTGCGTGTGAGGGCGAGCACACTCGTACAGCTGTGATGAACCTCTCATTCTGGCATTATGAATGTGCTATAAACCCAGGTCCAGTGGAGCGTTAACGTATTTTCCCCACAGATGCAGCATAAAGATCTAATGTGTCTACAATGTGGAAAACTACATCTGATGTCTCAGCGTGTCTCCATCAGCAGCCTGGTGCATGGCCTGCGTGCGTTGGAGAGGTACAGTGAGACACCACTCGTTGAGGTTTGGCTTCCACTGGAGCCAAACCTGACACATAAAAGGCAAATATACATCTGAATGGCTGTGATGTGTAAAAATATATGTGTTGGAGTGTGTTTTTGTTAAATATTGCACGTGTCAGGGCAATAATAACGGTTGCAAATAGTCATTTTACACAATTGATGATTGACATTTTACCATTTCCATGGTTGCAGACGCCTGGAACAACATTGAGACTTAAGAAAGACAATTTTTGTCCATGTATTTTGAACAGATTCAAAATTCTGGTGACAGGAGAACGAGGTCCTGTGCTGTTCACATTTGGGCTACAGTTCCAGCCCAGTGATATTCTGGCTTTACAGAATTTTAGTAAATATCAGATTCATGTCATAATAACAAATCCATGATTTAACATTGAAAAGCTCAGGTTTATCCTCTTCTAAGAAAAGAAAAAGTTCCTCATCCAGGGGTTCATTAGGGTCCCGGTCCACATGCAAGCTGTTAAGGATGTAATTATGATGTCATTTGTCCCACATTTGACACAAATATCTTAAAGTATCTTTCCGGAGTTTTCCCCTTTCAGAAATTATGTACGATTTGTCAGAAATCCGTAAAAGTGATCGTCTTATCATGTACTGTGATGTAATGTAAGCAATTTGTATTTTTATTTTTTCATGTCCCACTTGTCCCCCATAAATTACATCCATGATATGAGCCCTCCATCATCCTCTGCCATGCCCTAAACCCTCATCCAGACTCATCAAATGTGCCAATTCAGTTTGTTTTACTTAAACTGTACAATAAAAAGAACCTGCTCATACCTCTACTGTACATTCAGTAGAACAAGCTGAGCTCCCATGTGGTAGCGTCTGAGCTGGAGTTTGAAATATAAAATGCACCAAATCCTAAGAAAGAGCTCGGCTTTAGGGGTGAGGGGCCATCTGGAAATGAGATGCAGATAAATGCTGCATGGAAGATCTTTTCGGTTAGTATTATAATGCAAATTATACCTTCGCTGGGGCTTATGAAGTGAGCAACTGTTGAAGTGCACTGTGCTATTAAGACTGAAATAATCTGAACTAACTACAGAAGGCGAGTTTCCACTGTGGGAGTTCTGGGAAATTTCTGGAAGGGGAAAATTGACCGGGAGATACGATGGCTTGGTCCTCTCAGCTGTTGTCTCCATACAAATTCAGCCCTTTCAGGACTTTTCACAAACATCACCAGCATACTGCGTTGGGAGTGAGTGATGTCACCGATCAGCACCAAAAAAGCATCCATAGACATCAATGACATTAAAGGTTTTCTGTCAAATTACAGTGTAATTTAATCTATTCGGAGGACCGGGAGAGTGGCTGTGTGATGTCAAATGTGGTGTTCAATGACCAGAAAAAGCGCAGTTTTTCACAATGCTCTGTGAGACAACAAAGCCTCTTGAATTACATTGTTATAGGAGGATTTTCTCAGCATTTTTAAATGTTGAGCGTTTAGTAACAACAATTTTAAAGCAGCGTGAATGGTGCTTATTTCTTTTCCTTTCATTCTGCTTCAACAGCAACTCTTCCAACTTTACAAATACCAGTTGTTTTGGATAACGTCTGCCGAGTCATTTCCTGCTGAGTTACAACCAATCAGCATGAGTTCACCACAGGTCCCACCCAGCAACTCATTCTGAATACCTACCCCAGTAGAGGTACTCCGCAGAGGTGTGACCAGTGGGCCTTTTCCACCGACCAAACTGGCATGGAATGGGAAGGATCGGGTCGCTAAATAGTCACTGCTTTGCAAGCCACAAGTCACAAGTCTTTCCAGTCAAATCTCGAGTCAAGTCCAAGTCAAAGACAACCATGTCCAAGTCAAGTCCAAGTCCTTAACTTTGAATTTCAAAGTCATAATCAAGTCATCTGTCCAACTTTAATTTAATGACAATGATAATAAATAAATTCCAGAATAAAAGCTTCTTAAAGCTTCGTTTATTTGCTCAAACAAGCAGGAAGTGCAACTGAAACTGATTATAAACAAAGAGCTGCTGCAGTTAGCAGTACATCAAACCCAGAACAAATAATGATTTATGATTTTTGTCCACGTCGTGCCACTTTTGTGCTGAAATGTCAAATATGCTCAAGTCATCAAGTCAACAGATGCAAGTCGATTCAAGACGCAAGTCAGTGGCGTTCAAGTCCGAGTCAAGTCATAAGTCTTTATAGATTTTATCAAGTCAAGTCAGAAGTCATTAAAACAATGACTCGAGTCCACGTCATGTGACTTGCGTCCACACCTCTGGTACTCCGTTTGTTCCTGAAAATGGCTTGGAAAACCGTCTTTTCAGCCTGCCCACTGAAGATAGAGATATGTGCATGACAGGAAGTTATGGTAAAATTACCCTGAAGTTCAGATAGTGGAAACAGATAGAATAGATAGAATTTACAGTAAACCTCTGCAGGGTGGGTTTTAAAGGGCTGGCTCACAAAGGGGGAAATAAAAAAAAATCGGGCACACACACACACACACACATACACAAACATCTACACACAATTTAGACAACACATTCTCACACCCTAAGCGTCAAAAAATGACGCGGTGTGACCAAGCGTTTGTTTCCGAGTCATTGGGATCCCCAGCGCGTCAGGAGGCGACGCGCTGTGCCAGAGCGACGGTATCTGATGCCCGCGATAAAACAGAGATTTCACCAACATTTCACCTCTAACCTCTTTAACCTTCCCCTCACCCCCATCCTAACCTCAACCCAGTATGTCAGTCTACATCTTCCGTTAAGCGTGTTTGAGAGGAACGATGAATTGCAAAACAAAGCTTTGCATGCGTAAGCTGGTTAAGGTTAGGATGGGGGTGAGAGGAAGGTTAAATAGCAAGAGGGTAAACGTCACAATTCGGTCAAATGTCCATTTTACCGTGGGCGTAGGATACAAAAGGGCGTAGTCAAAACATTAAGCATGAAATGGAGTTATCCTAGTGGCTTCAAGATGCAGCTTGCTTCAAAAAAGCTTTTATCTTCACTTTCAAAAGTGACGTCGTTTTTCAATGTAAACATCACAAGGAAGCAGAAAGGAAAGACAATGGAAAATGTTTAAAGGGAGGAAAACATAGAGCAAAATGGAAAATAGAAAAACAAAAACAAAGGCAAAAGCACAGGAGCACTGACAGGAAGAAGAAAGCAGAGCAAATATTGAAAGCACTCAAAGGGAGCGAAATACAGGAAAAAAGAGGAGGACTAATAAAAAGGGAAAATAACTCACGTCAGAAGAGGGGAGAGTTTCGCAAATCCAGTTAAAGGTAAGATTGTTGGAAATTTTGTGTAAGGGGGCCCCATGTCTGTGTTCACCTTGGGCCCCCAAATTGCTAAATCCGCCACTGATTCCACCACTGAATCAAGCATGTTGGAGCAGAGAAACCACTAAAATGTGCTGGAAACCGGCCCCCCTGGAACAGGATTGGGTACCTCTGATTTAGAGCCTCCAACCAACCAAACATGCAGGTTTTTGGTTTTTGGGAGGAAACCAAAGAACCTGGTGAAAACCCACACATGAACAGGCAGAACATGCTAACTCTATGCAGAGTGGCTGCATTCAGGATTCAAACCTGCAACCTTGTCAGAAACTAAATTAAGAAGCTACTGAAGAGGAATCGAGAAGGGTTCCAGATGTGTTCAATGATTCTACAACTATTTTGAGTAGAAATTAGTTATGCAAATTTAAAATTGAACATGTTTAAAATTGAAGTCACATGATTGGAGGCCCTGCGACTCACGTGATGAAATAAAGAACCCTCACAAAGGTTCTGAGATATTTTGGAAACTCCCTTGTGAACACTGTCAGCTTAAAGCACAAAGTCAGTGTTGTTGTGTAGCATCCAAGAGTCTTCTCGCCTGCTGGGGTTTCCTACAAGAATCACAAGCAATAATATAATATAGCCATCTGTAGGGTCTAACGAGACCGGGAAGTGGCCTGAGCATTACATAATCTCATTGTTTCACACACAGAGTGTGTTTATGAGTCTATTCTTGAGGGGATTGCTGCCAAAGGGTATTGGTACCATGAAGGCTGATGCTAAATGAAGTGTTCTCACTACAAATTGGCTGTCAACCATTAGCAAAAGGGAGACACGTGCAGTTTCATAACAGCAATTAGACATTGTATGAAACTGCACCAGCAGGACCCGTGTAATTCCAGCAACAGTAACATCATTCCCTCACCTCCAAGACCAGGCCGTAGACGGTTGTCATATCCATCCAGCAGGCTGTCCAGGATACGTGTGAACAATGTGATGTTGAGGTCATCAGATGCGGCGTCAGCATTCACTGATCTAGATGGAACAGGGCAAACTATTTAAAACCAACGTAATTGTCTGAGACACACAATCCAATAGACAAGGCCTTATCACATTTCAGATCTGTTTAGATTCTGTTTTCCTCTGAGTTTTGGGTTATGAAAAGCAAAGGGCTCATCTTTATCTGGCAGCAACTGCATACATGCCCACACAAGCACACGGATACACAACGTTTCTCATCATGGCTGACCCAGTTCAAGTCACAACATTCAAGAGCTATCTGATCCCAGAGCCAAAACACAACAAAAATGCAAATGTAATCAGTACACAGATTCCTGGTAAATAAATGCTGACAAGGTCTCATACGATAGCTTATTTTAATCATAGCCAGCTCTGCAGTAACAGGCTCAGGTTAATGACTTATTTTACTTTAAGCTTTAAAGAGCAAGTCACCCCCAAATCAGCGTTTTTGCTGATAATCTATATAAATGAGTGTCTAATCGTGCTGTAGGCACGTGTAGTCAATAATTTGGCACTTAAGCGCATCTTAGTTAAAATTTAAATATTCTGCCTAAAACTCAGTGTTGTGCCATTGTCAGGTAAAAACTCTGCACTGCATTTGAATTTAAATCTGGCACCACTATTGGCTAAGATGTACATTGTGATGTTAGTTGGTACCTTATGATGTCACAATGTCGTTGTGAGCCTGTGTGTGTGTGTTTGTTGGCGGCCCCGCCCTCTCGATCTGCCAGGCAACAGCATTTGTTGCATGCTTCAAACATGAAGTGGGAGTGGACTAAGACTCTGGTAGGGGGTGACTTGCTCTTTAAATATGAAATAATTAGTAACTGCTTACATCTGGGGGGTTTAATTTTGGCACATACCCATTTAATTAGCTTCTATTATTGAATTTTTGACCAGGGCTCGAATTACACACAGGCTTTTGGGGGAGCCCAGTGAGAATGTCGTAAGAGCAGCAGGGTAGGACGGGTCATTTATCAGGCTCCCCCTGGGTGTGTCAGTTAAGGCCTTCCGGGGAGCCCACCTCCCTTTAAGGGGAGCCGGGCTCCTCCTAGCTCCCCTGTAATGCAAACCCTGGTGTGGAATATTGAGTTGCACTTACTGATACTGTGTCAAAAACTAAATATAACACATGATCAACAAATCCTTAGCAGTTGAAAGCATTGTAGCCATCTTGTAACAAAATGTGTCCACTGATACAGAAGGAATCACATTTAGCTGTTCTGAGCTAACATTAGCATGGTAACTCATATTTGGATAGCTAATGTGTGAAGCTAAAAGCTAGTTAGGCATCTACAAAAGTACAAATGTCTGATTCCTTTCAACCATGTTCCTCGTCATAATGTCTGTTTTAAATGTATTTGGACGGGTTTTCACCCTCAAAAATAAAAAGTACTTAAAGCTACCAGAAATATTAGTTAATATTTTTTTCATCTCATGAAAACTAAATCAGCAGTTGTTGTCACTGGCCATAGTTAGCCACGTGCAACAATTCAATAATTATGGCTGAATGTAATGGCAAATTCAGGGGCAGCATCTTTCGAACGCCAGTTTCACACTGAAAGCATCAGCGGCGCGAAACGGCAGCGGAACGGTTTACTCGCCAACTTCAAAGCGGTCCTTTCCACACTGGGGGAGTCTTGGCAGTGGCACAGCTTCCTTGCTGTGCTCTTCGCTGGACTCGTGAGATTACAAGATCCCTCGAGACTCCGAGTCACGGTTTTTTATGCAATCAGCCATTAAACCAAAAAAAAAAAAGAAAAGGAAATCACATTTGATATCGCTGTTTGATGTCGTATATGATGTTGTTCCTCTCCACTTCCAGGATCTTTAGCGGCATGGCGTGCCGCTTCTGGAAATTGGCGCTTCGCTGATGGTTTGAAACACTCCCGTCTATTTGAAGCAGTGACGTTCCGCTGCCGTATCCTTACTGGCCCACCCAATCAGGATTCATTCTGGTCCTAATGGAAGATTTTTGTTCTTGTAATAATGATGACACAGTTGAGGATTACAGTTTTTAACACTATAGCTGAACATACATGGACTCACCATCTTTGCTCATGAACAGGGAAGGCTGTTGTTGGTTTAGCATCCAGGAGAGAGCAGAGCATGTCTCGACTAGAAGAAGCTAACCGTTAGCATTAGCAACCCCACAACATCAGGTTTGTGTTATTTGTGGAGATAAAACTTCAACATTGCAGAGCAAATAGAGTTGGTGATAGAGCTGCTAATGATTAGCCATAACATAACTTAAGGTGTTTCTCAATGCCAAGGAACCTCGCCTTGATGTCTTGGCCCCGCCCTGGTTGCCTAGAAGATACGTCATCAGGAGCCGCCAAGACGTGTTCCATTGTTCATGTTCTACCAAGGTGTGTGTTCTCCGTTTGTTAGCCGTTCAGCTAGCTGAGCAAGGACACACAGGAGGTGTCTTGTAGCCTAGTCTTGGTCAAAAATTACCCAGAATACACCACAGTATTTTCAAAAGGATGGCGGATCAGAAGCCGGCAGCTACTTCGGGGGCAAATTTCGAGTCTAAAAATAAGAAAACTAATTTAAAATGTTTTTTTTAGATCCAAAGAAGTTATCTATGGTTGGTTTGTTGCTAGTAGTTGCAGCTTCGGTGGCTAGCGGGTAGTAACTCACTTATATTTTTTATTTAATAAACATATACACAATTTTTAAAGTAAAAGACTCGTTATATATTTATATTGAAACTAATACGTATAAAATATAACGTTCTCTCCCGTGTCACATGATGTTACGCAAGTCTGTTCCATTTAACCGCTTTCTTTGACCAAGGAAGGACAGTTGTCCTCAGGGGCGTGTCCAGGGAGTGGCCTGGGGTAGCACATGCCACCCTTGGAATATGATTGGCCACCCCAGGTGCCACCACACTAATTTACCTTTAAATAGGCTTTTCGTTGTCTACAAAAGGCTTGAGGGTAAAACAAAAAAAGCATAACCATTGGTGCCACCCATGCAAAAAGTTGTGCCTCACCTGGGCCACCCCATTTTAATAGATCTAGACACGCCACTGAGTGTCCTCATAAGTAAGGCACCTGGCCTCGCAAGACATCACCCCGCAAGGCCAGGCGCCTTGACATTGACAAACACCCTTATTCCCACCGGAACCTGGTTTAAACCCCACAACCTTCTTGAGTATTGTTGCCGACCACTTCCATCCCTTTATGACCACATGGACCTATCTTCTGAAGGCTACTTCCAGCAGGATCATGCATCACGTCACAAATGTCAGATCACCTCTAACTGATTTTTAGAACATGACCATGAGTTCACGGGAATCCAACAGCCTCCACAGTCACCAGATCTCAGTCCAGTTAAGATCCTTCAGGATGTGGTGGAACTAGAGGCTCTCGTAAATATATTTGTGCAATGATGTCACATCAGTATGGACCTTAACCTCTGAGGATGGTTTTCAACTCTTTGTTGGGTCTATGAAGCAAAACGGTTGTCCAACCATGTCCCAGTAAGCTGCATCTAATGGGGCTGGAATATGTTTGTAACATTTCCTGTGACATTGTTTTTCCAATAGTCCCAGTGGGTTTGTAGCACCTGACCTGATCTGCCACTGGTCCATTTAAGTCCAACAGGTTTTCAAATAAAACACAATGAAGTATAAAATAGAGGCATGTGCTTGGACTTTTGTCCCCCAAACCTGTCAGTTTGAGATTGTAAAGCAAAGAAAAAGAGGTCATTTCATCCCAATTGGAGTCGAATTAAAGATCCCCTAGCAGCCATAAAAGTGAGAACTGCTCATGCCAGCATTGTGAGGCTGGTTTTGGATTATTTCCCTCATGTCCTTTAGCTTTATAGCATGATTGAAGCTGCGCTCATCATCAGCGGTCAAGAAGATCCATGCATGAGCTCCCCTGAGACAAAGCGTGTGTGTGCGTGCGTGTGTGTGTCCAGCAGACGCACCTGATCTCCCACAGCGCCGTGAGCAGCAGCAGGCAGATGAGGGGTGAGGAGGATGCGCTCTCCCTGCTCCACATGGCCGCTCCAGTTGGCCTGGCAGCCGCTGGAAGGAACGCAGGTTCAGTTTAAGTCGATGACCTTAGCGGCGCTATAATCCCGATTTCAGAGGGAGTCCCCGTCAGCGTGCCATAAGTACATGAAGACAACCGGGGGGAGGAAAGAGACGGGTGGGGGAGAAAAGGAGGCAGAGACGGTCGCTGACAGTAATTAGTATTCACTGTCACGTCCCAGCTTTCATTTACCTAACCAGAAACATCCAACCTGACCTCAGCTCACATCACAACAAATACTGAATCATACCGAGAGAAAAAGCCTAAATAGGGAGGGAATGACGGGAATAATCAGGAGGCAGGATGAGGCTGCTCTCCCACGCTCCTCAGCGGTCCTTCAGAGCCAGCATGGAAGAATGAGCCTTAAATTGTGTCTACGTCCAGCAAGGGAAGGGAAGGAGGAGGACGGACTCACCTCAGGTGCAAAAGTACCTGCTGCTGCAGCTGCAACCGTCGAAGATGCTCTAAATGAAAAGTTAAGGAGGAATCAGCGCTCCCTCCTGTCTGAATCAGACGGAGCGGCTCTGTGGAGTAAAGCTTGGATAATTCATGACTCCAGTCAGCAAGGAGGATGCTCGCGACGCGCACCGGCTCTCATCTCATCTCAGCCCCAACATGGGAATACAATAATAATAATAATAATAATGATAATAGAGGTACGATGGAAACTAAAGGGGGTTCTAATAAATATGAACAAAAACAGAAAAGGTAAAAGCAGCAGGTGGGGGCGCTGCTCCTGGTTTCAGACCACCCCCTTCAGCATCCTCCTCCAGCTCGGAGCCGCGATGTGAATCGTGATAGAAGGATAGAAGGAGCACATCCCAGTCCTCCTCCACACGAAAACTACAAAGGGGACACGCTGGGTCCTAGAGACAGTCTGCTGGGCAGTCAGCCAGATTCCTGAATCTTGCAGCAGCACAAAGGAATGTCGGGATGGGGCTGCATGTCATCCACACTAGCCCATGGGTGATGCAGGCTTTGATGTTTGTGCAGAAATAAAAATCACCAAAGCGGGTTTTTTCTTGTGCTCTTTAAACCCTAATACACGTGCACATGAAAATGTTAATATGACTGGTGATGTTCTAATTATAATTATTAATGCGACTTCCTGCAGAAAGCCTCTCCCCAACGCTGCATGTGTTGTGTTGTGGTTAGCACCTGTGTTTGTGTGTGGGAGGCAGGGCCCTGCTACTACTCTGTGCTGGGCTACGGACACAGTTCTTTTTTAGTTTTCTTCGGCACTTTCTACAATTATACTATTTTCACCATTAGCATGTATTTCTCTGACTCCCTCCAGTTATGATTCTCACAAAATGCCTTCACCTTAGATGAGGCCTGCTGATTAGTCGACTATTTGTTGTGGATCCACGGGCTTCGACGTGTCCCATTTGGACACACATTCTCCTAAAAAGCAGGTTATGAATTAAACAAGTTAAGCTATTTGATTTGGTGCAAACAGTTTGTGCAGGTTAGTGTGCATTTTATGTCAAGTTGCAGGGATGAGAAACCAGAACGTGCTTGAAGTGCGATTAATAACGTTAATTAAAAACCGGAGTTCTGCTCCTCGAACCACCCAGAGGTGTAAAGATAGGCTCAAACAGCAACACATCCCGGCTCGTTCTTAAACAATTCAAGACCCCCAGAATAACATCTAAAAACTGCAAGATTCACTTGGATCAGTTTAAGGTCAGAGCTCCCACATTAAAACAACAGATGTGGTGTAAAAAATGGCATTTATGGCAGATTTCCAAGGAAAATTGCTGCAGACAGAAAAAGAAAACAAAGAGCCGTCTGACATTCATCAGAGACATCTTTTGGCAGACAGAATGGCGGATCTGCTGCAGAACAGGAAAGTTGACCTTATTGAATTTTTGACACAATAAACTGCATCCACCCGGGTGCCACAACCCATCAGCAGCACCAGAGGCAGAGGGTCACACATGCTGGGATACCTCAAGAAGGTGGACCACAACCAGGAAGCCCAGCAGAAGGCCTTGAGCCCAGGAGGAAAGGCGAGCCAGTACAAGAACAAAAGGCGCTGGGCCAGCCAAAACCCGCCGAGGCATGCCAGTGTGATGGTCTGGGGCTGCTTCACTGCTCCAGAACCTGGACCGCTTGCTGTAACTGATGGAACCATGAATTCTTATCTCTAGCAGAACATCCTGAAGGAGAACATCTGACCTTAAACAGGCTGTTCCTGCTGGAAAACCCTCCGACTCTACAAGAAGAGTGGAACAAAACGCTCACATGAAACATTCTTTAATATAGCAACACTATAGTAAACTAAATTTACAAAATATTTGTGCTTATTCCTCATTTGAGTCGAGCAGGCATTAAGCAGGTAGATCTTGAGGCTAATAACCCAGACATGTTGTCCCTCAGCAGTCAGGAAGGATGGTTCTCCTTCAAGCCCAACCAAAACAAATCAGACCACTGGATCTAAAAGGTTGCACCATCACTCACCAGTCACTGCATCCCTCCAGGCTGGGAGGATGCTCCGTTGATCTTTCTCCTGTCCAAACCTGTGGCAGCTGATCAATGAAGCAGGTCAATTTAGTGGCACTTGGGCACTTTGTCAAGTAAAAAAAAAAAACAAAAAAAAAAAACAAAGCAGAGTAAACTGTTAATTTGATGAGAGCGCGTGCATTTTCTGTTGGCGTGCACTACCTCTGGGTTACACTCTTACGATGCATTGCATCACACCCGACTGCTGCCAGGTCTGACAGTGGAACTGATGATTCTCATTGATCAAATTCATGTACAGGAACAAGCAAATAAACACAAACCAAAACACCGGTGTCTCATTTATATTAGTGTCTTTATAATTTCCTGTATAGGAGCATTGCTTAAATGAATCCCCTTATTTATTTATTTATTTATTTATTTATTTTTCTTCTTCCGGCTCTTGGCGGGTGCAGACGCTTTTTTCCTCCCCTCCTCCATATCTTATCCTCAAGGCCTTTGTCTGTCTGTGTGTGCTGGGTGCACGGCTGCTTCTGCAGTTTTTCTGGAAACTGGAAACTGAAATTCACTAAAATGGATCTCGTCAGTTGGTTCTCAACGCAATTGATAAAATTTTTTCAACGATGAGAACAGGGGCGGATTTAGGACTGAAGAAGATCCGGGGCTTAACACACACACACACGCGCGCACACACACGTGACACACACTAGTCAACATCATATATATATGTCTTGTACCGCATAATTTTTAATCTGAAGCTACATATTCAGCATTTTCAGGGCAGAGTATTGTTCCTGTTAGTGTTTAGTGTGAGATGATAGTAAATATTCCCTTTCTTTCTCCAACAACTTTACCTGATAGTAAGCTAACTTTAGGCAAACCAGCAGCACAACAAATATTTTCAAGTAAGACTCACAAACCTGAGTCAGCACCAGTCTCATCAAAGCTGGGGGTCTGTCGCCGTACTTTTGGTCTAAAAAACGTCCTTATGTCCATCTTCACTCATGCGTTTCAGGCAGAGAGTGTAGAAGAAGCCGGCTGCTGAAGGACTTCTTCTTCAGTGGTGGAGGCTCAGGCAGGCTGTGTACAAACTACTGCCAGCTGCGCCCTCTCTGTTGGACTTTGGTACTGCATGTTACTTCCGCGATTTAGATCCGGGGCTTATCATGAAACATCCGGGGCTTCAGCCCAAGTAGCCGGGCCTAACTCCGCCCCTGGATGAGAACGGGAGAAGGGGCTCCCGGATGCCCCTCCGCGACAGACCCAGTTGGACACATCATGGACTCCTGGAAACAGTGGAACTTGATTTGTTTATCTCAGCTGTCTGTGGAGGACTCTGAAGACGTGTGGATATTCGTGGTGTTGGTGTCGGGTTTCCTGCTCATTGGCCTTGGAGGCTACCTGGCTTACCGGAAAATTAACGAGCTGTCGAGGAATATTGGCCTGATCCCGGAGCTCAGAGATGGTTTGCACCGTGCTGTGAATTCACAGACTCACATAATTGTTGAGATAAATTGTAAGCTTGGGACTTTGGCCGAGATTCATTATTGGCACAAAGATGGATGCCATCAAGGAGAGAGTGGACGAATCAGCACGGATTGGGATAGTTTAATGTCCATTATTGGGATTTTGAGAGGTTGTGGACCAACAAACTGTAAGTCAGAGAGGAAATTATCTCTGTCCGGCCCCAAAACAATTTCGAATCGGAATCTGGCGCCCTTGAGCCTACAAGGCTCCAACGAAAACTCCCCCCTCCGAAGATATGTGGAATGTGCCGTCGCTATGGCAACTCAACTCTGTCTCCTTTCCCAGCCTGGGTGGGACTGCGGGAAGGCCGCTGAAACGTTCCAGGGTCACTGCAAACCTCCAACCCTTAATGCTCCTCCCCCATCCACACTGAGGTGACATGCGCTGCTTATCGTGGCTGCAGGAACTGAAGTGGGGACAGTCCCAACCCACCACCCCACCCAGTGGACACTTATGTTGTGTTGTCTGAAGTCTGTTGCATATCTGTCTGAGGTGTTTTTTTGGGTAGTTATGAAGTGCCTTTTTTTCCCCTCCACCTGAACCAACCCTCATGTTACCCTCTCATCTCTATTAAGGTAGCGCGACTCAGGGTTGCGAATGGCCACAGTCACCAATTCTTGTCATGTGTCTTTGCCCATGTGTGTCTGATCTCTGAATTGTGTGTACTGAAACTCTAATTTCCCTCTGAGGTTAATAAAGTATCTTTGATTGATTGATTCATTCATTCATGCTAACCACCAAGGGCGGAAATCCCATTTCAGTTTTGGGGGGGACAATAAACAGTAAAACTTCAGAGAGTAATTTTTGGGGGGGGACATGAAAAAAAAAACAGCTCTCTACATACAACACTGTATGTCCTCATAAGAGACTGACCTGACACTCTGTGCCTGTGTCTGACCGGCTCTGGCTGCCTGTGCTCCAGTGACTGGACTTTGCCTAATGAAACCATTTAGAAACAATTTCATTTCTTTCTTATAGATGTCTTTATCAAAATGCAAGTTTCTACTTACTTGACGTTCTGGAGCATTAAAAACGACCTGATGGCTGCTGTTTTTCGCTTCTCTGCCATTTCAACTGACCTGGTCTGCTGACAGTTGGACAGCAACACACACACACACACACACAGATGGGACGTTGTCATTAGAACGGAGCTGGAGGATACTGATCAACAATAATATCTTGCTAATTTTGTACATCTCCATAAGCATCCTTTCTTTTTGTTTTCATTTCAATAACAAGACTGTGGGCTAAAACGGAATAAGCAATTCAGAATAAAGATTTAAAAGTTAATAGTTGAAGCAACATGTCCTGAAATGACACGGCTATCAGCTGGCCAACAGCTACACGTGTGGACGGATGCAAAGCATTCATTTTAAGTACTAAAACATATCTAACTTTTTCACAACAAAGAGAGAGAACATAAATGTCAAATTAAAATTTTATTAAATCACATAACATGAAAGCTACTAAAATCCAGATAGTTTCATGTTGATTTTAATATAGTTGAAATTTTCCTTCTAAATATGTCTAGAAAAATAACAAATTTCAAATCAGCTTTCACAAGTCAAGTATCAGAATGACTGAAATCTCTTTAATAAATCATAGAAATGTTTGTAGGCTATTAGAGAATAACTGTAATATTTAATAACTTTATCTAAGTCCTACTGAATGAAAAGATACACAAAATCTAAAAATATATTCTTGAAATATTTGTTTCATTTTAATAATAAAAATTAAAAACATTTACTTTACAAATACACTAAACACACTCTAAAGTTTATCTGTCAGTTTAATCGATCTCTCACTTTTCTCAGTTGTCATGGTGTTTTTGGGTCTGTGTGGCCAACGGGATCTTTGGCTCTATGTTTTACACTGAGAGCTCTGAGCAACGTGCCTCCACCACACATCTGCTGCTACCAGTTCATCCCTAAGCTGCACGCTGCACCTGCACTTTGACATGTTGTAAACAGCTGCAGAGCCTGGGGAAGACGGGATAAGAGCGGTTAAACGCTGTGGTTTTCCACATCAGACCAGTTAGTTTTGATTCTACCATATTCATCTGCTAAATAGGATGAAACGCGGACATTTTCATCGATCTATAAATGCTCCGCAGATTCCAGGGGCAGACCATGAAAGCGTACGTGTCCGGAAAAAGGAACTTTTGATCACCTTAGTGAATGGAATAATAATAGTGGAATAATCCTGGAATGACCAGAGAACATGGAGTGACAACTTTTTTTTACTGTGGTGGTGGTGGTCTGTCATAAAGGGACCTCCGACCGACCGGTGATCAAAATCTAAAGATAATCGGTGTCTATGTTTGACATTTATGACCACATCTGACATACATATTTAAGTTTGTAGAACAAGCGTGTGATAAATGACTTACTGCTGGAAACCGCTGGCTTTTTGATTCCCGCCTCCTGTGAGCCTGCGGGCTGCCGTGAAGCTGTGAGCGGGGCAGAGCCGGCAGCCCCGCCCGTTGGAAACGGCGCGTGTGGACCGACCGTACCAACTTGAGGAATTGAGGGGTGGTGGGGGGACTATAATTTCTCAACAATTAAAAACACATTGTTTTGTATTTGCAGACTAACTTTTATGTTGAGGTTTTAGAAGAAAATACAGGTTTACTGATAGCATTTATAAATTTACAATAACTTTGGGGGTGGGGGTGGGGGCAACTTTGTGTGAGGGGGACCCCCCCCAGGGGACCCCCCCCCCCCCCCCCCAGGGATCTCCACTGGCTCTCCTGTGACTTCTGTAACACAGACTTACAGATATGTTAAGGGTCAACTTTACTCATATAATACATTTACAGTGGTCTCTGGAAGGAACGAACACCTTGTGAGTCGTACTCTGTGGAAAAAAAGCTCCGGTGCAGCTGTTTGAGGATGTAGAATTCTACCAGAACACAAAGCAGTGTCAGAAGAGAGGACCTGGAGTGTTATTTCCTGATATCTGGACAACTCACCTCTGATTTGCTGACCGCAACACAACTCTACCACTGACTCAGTCTGCTTTGCAATGTTGATGTTTTATCTCCACAAATAACTCAACTCAGTCCTGAAGGAGTTCTGCTGTGGGGTGGGGTTGCCAATGCTAACAGTTAGCTTCTATTAGCCGATACTTTCTACGCAGTTTCCTGGACTCTAAAACAACAACAGCCTTCCCTGTTGCAAGCTGAAGTGGGTGAGTTCAAGAACGTTGATTGACAGTGTGAAACAGATCTGTCGGGCTTTTCTAATCCTCGAGTTTCACCGTCTATTTTCTATCAGAAGCTAATGCAGGAAATATGGGTAGGAGACCATTTTCAGCCTGCATGATGAACTCAGAGTGACTGATCATTTTCAAAACTACCTGTTCAATCACCTCTTCATTCACTGTGTGGTGTGCTGGAGCTACCACCTCGGACATGAAAAATCGGCAGCGTGTTGTACGCTCCGCTGAGAAGGTTATTGGCTGCAAACTCCTCTCCACACAGGACCTGCACACCTCTAGGACATTGAGGCATGCAGGTTGGACGACAGCTGACCCGTGTCACCCTGGATACAGTCTTTTTGACTCGATCCCTTCGAGCAGGAGGCTCAGATCCGTTCGGACCATAACCTGTCGCCACAAAAACAGTTTCCTCTCCTCTGCTGCTGGACTCATGGACAACAATCCCAGGACTGCCCACTCCAGCTGCTTTGTTTCAGTCACATGACCCTGTGTTGTGTTTGTACCTGAACTCATCCCCTCTGATTAGGACCTACACTGTCTTGCATATTGTAGCTGTTTCTCTTAGTATTGCTATTTTATATGATTATTTTATCATGATTATATTCTTACTTCCTATCCTTATCTCTTATTGTTTTCTTTCTTTTTGCAACAAGAACCGCAGCAATTTCCTAATGTTGTGATTTCTCACACATATGGTAATAAACGCTTTCTGATTGTGAAATAATAAGTAAAATTGGTTTCTCACAGAACCTGCTCTTTAATTAACAAACAGCTGAGAACACCAGTCTGTTCTGCTGCTGGCAACCAAACCTACTTCATTAACTCTGGTTTTTTTCTTTCAGGACCCATTTGGATGGACTGATAATCACTCAACAGGCAGGATATCAGGAGAATGATGCAGATACAAGCTGAGACAAGCAGAAACCGACTGGTGAGATTTGAGTTGGAGGGAGAGCAGCCCAATAACTGTGTGGTAATCAAAAACGTGGTTCTATAAAGGCACGAGAGACACAGTAAAGGTGTGCAGCAGTCTCCATCTGTGTTATTTTGCTTGATGAGCAGCAAAATGCAAAAATGCATCTCAAGTTATTAATTACCCATGCATATCGGGTCACAGCGGCAGTAGCCAAAGCAGGGAGGCCCAGACTTCCCTCTCCCCTGCCACTTGGGCCAGCACTTTAGGAGAAATCCAAGGCCTCCCCTGGCCAATTAAGAGACGTAGTCCCTCCAGCGTGTCCTGGGTCTTCCTTTAGGTCTCTTCCCAGTAGGACGTGCCCAGAAAATCTCACCAGGGAGGCGTTCAGGAGGCGTCCTGACCAGATGCCCAAGCCACCTCAACTGGTCCCTCTCGATGTGGAGGAGCAACGGATCTACTCCCAGCTCCTCCCGGATGACCGAGTTCCCACCCTATCTTTAAGGGCCCAGCCCAGCCACCTTATGGAGAAAAATCATTTCCACATGTGCTTGTATCTGTGATCTCATTCTTTCAGTCACTACCCAAAGCTCAAGACCATGTGAGGGTAGGAACGTAGGTCGACCGTCTTTGCCTTCCGGGTCAGCTCTCTCTTCACCACAACAGACCGGTACAACGCCTGCATCACTGCAGACACAGCACCAATCTGCCTTTTTATCTCACACTCTATCTTTCCCTCACTCGTGAACAAGACCCCAAGATACTTAAACTCCTCCACTTGGGGCAGGACCTTATCCCTGACCCGGAGAAGCCATTCTACCCTTTTCTGAATCAAGACCATGGTCTCTAATTTAGAGGAGCTGATTCTCATCCCAGCTGCATCGCACTCAGCTACAAACCGCTCCAGTGAGAGCCGGAGATCATGTTCTGATGAAGCCAACAGGACCACATCATCTGCAAAAAGCAGAGATTAAATTCTTAGGCCACCAAAACTGATGCCGTCACCACCTTGGCTGCACCTAGAAATCCTGTCCATAAAAGTTATGAACAGAATCGGTGACAAAGGGCAACCTTGGCGGAGTCCAACTCTCACCGGAAACAAGCTCGACTTACTGCTGGTAATGCGGACCAAGCTCTGACACCGGTCAAACAGGAACCTAACAGCCCATGTCAGAGGGCCTGGTACCCCATACTCCTGGAGTACCCCCCACAGGGCCCTCCAAGGGACGTGGTCCAACTCCTTCTCCAGTTCCACAAAACACATGTAGATTGGTCGGGTGAACTCCCATACCCTCTAGGACCCCCCCTAAGGGTATAGAGCTGGTCCAGTGTTCCACGGCCAGGACGAAAACCACATTGTTCCTCCTGAATCTGAGGTTCGACAATCCGATGGACCGTTCTCTCCAGAACCCCTGAATAGACTTTACCACGGAGGCTCAGGAGTGTGATCCCCCTGAAGTTAGAACACATCCTGCCATCCCCCCCTTTTAAACAAAAAAACTTACCTGAGGATGGTGGACCAGAATCTCCTGAAAGCTGTACAAAAGTCTTTCTTCATGGTCTGACCAAATTCCTCCCAAGCTGGGGTTTTATCCTCTGTGACCACCCGGGCCTCATCCTGCTTGGCCTCTGGTACCCATCAGCTGCCTCTAGAGTCCCACAGGCCAAAGAAACCTTGATAGGGCTCTTTATTTCAGCTTGATGGCATCCCTAACCTTTGGTGTCCACTAGCGGGTTCAGGGATTGCCACCTTGACAGGCACAGACAACCCTGCGGCCACAACTTCAGTCGGCCACCAATGTCAATGGAAGCACGGAACACGGTCCACTCAGACTCAGTGTCCCCCGCCTCCCCCTTAACATTTTGGAAGTTCTGTCAGAGTTGGGAATTAAAACTTCTCTGCCAGAAGTTCCCAGGAGACCCTCACAATATGTATAAGTCTGCCAGGTCTGACCTACATCCTCCCCCACCATCAAAGCCAACTCTCCACCAGTTGACCAGTGGTCAATTGACATCTCCACCCTTTTCTTCACCCAGGTGTCGAGTCATGCAGCAGCTGCAGTTCAGATGAGACGAGAACAAAGTTGATCATCGAGCCGCGGCCCAAGGTATGCTGGTGCCAAGAAGACATATGGACACCTTCATGTCTGAACATGGTGTTCATTATGGACAATCCATGATAAGCATAAAAGTCCAATAGCAAAACACCACTCAGACTCAGATCAGGGGGCCGTTCCTCCCAACCACACCTCCCCAGGTCTCACTGTCATTGCCCACATGAGCGTTAAAGTCCCCCAGCAAAACAAGGGAGTCACTGGATGGAGCACTGTCCAGCACATCCTCCAAGGACTCCAAGAAGGGTGGGTAGTCTGATGTGTAGTTTGGTGCATAATCACAAACAACAGAGGGAGGCTATGTGGAGGCAACCTTGAGCTCGCTGGTCCATCTAGTCCCCAATGAGAAGCGCTGAGCGCGCACGCGGGGGGGGGGGGCTACTAGTTGCCCCATCTTGGTGCAAATCCAGAGTGGAAGAGTGTCCAGCTCCTGTCAAGGAAACTAATTCTGGTAATGGAGCCATGCGTCAAGGTGAGAACCTCTCTACCTCACACACCAACAGGCTCCTTCCCGATCAGAGAGGTGACATTCCACGAGCCAAGTGCCGGCTCCTGTAGTCGAGGATCAGACCACCAAGGTCCCTGCCTTCGGCCACCACCAATCACACGTTACACCCACAAGTGGTGAGCCCATGGGAAGGGGGACCCACATTTCCTCTTTGGGCTGTGCCCATCCAGGCTCCATGGGTAAAAGCCCATCCACCAGGTACTCGCCGACTTGCCCCACCTCCAGGCCTAGCTCTAGAAGGGGGCCCCGGTGACTCGCCTCCGTGTGAGGAAACACTGTTTCACAGTTATTACACTAAAATCTCATATGCAGAGGAAAAGTGGAGTTACAGTTGGTTTGATCAAAATGTGAAAATAACTATGTGTAATGTCACATTATATTACACCAGGGGTGTCAAACTCAAACTCACACGGGGCCGAAATGAAACTCTGGGACGGAGTCGAGGGCCAAACTTATTATTTTTTGAAAAAGTGACGGCAAATTTGCACATTTTCTTTATCAACATTTATGCAATTTTGAACCTTTAAATTTGGAAACAAACTTATTTCTGCATTAACACTGAATGTGGAATAACCAAATTACACACGAGCAAGTCAGTTTTAAATAAAAGGCATCAGTGGTATTCATTACTTGTGGTATAATCAGCATTTTTAAAATCTTTTGAATCTTTAAATCTTTTAAATCTTTTCTCACGGGCCAACAACAAAATAAAATATCATTTTATCTTAAATGAAAATGCAACCTCTCACCTGTTAACTTTCATATTTTGGAGCAGAAAAAGAGCATCAAACCAACATATTTAAAGCTCAGTTTGCTCCACTGGTTTACTGTGATGCTCACCTGTTCCAGCCAGATACCTGCATCATGGGGTTGATCTGACCTGAGGAGGAGACTCCTGTTGTTTTGTTCATCTTCATCATAATAATGACAACATTAGATGACAACAGGTGCTCACATAGGTTTGTGCTGATGAACATGTCTGAGCAGCTTGACCACGTTGTTGTGTGTCGGGGAGGAAAAATAACAACTACAGCAGCCACAGAGTCATGCTGGTTTGAGCGTGTCGCTGTTCGCTGGAGTTATATCAGCTCTGTCTGAACGTTAGTTGGAAAACTTTCTCTTTCAGTCGTGAACACATTACTGAGCAGCTAGAATCTCCGTTTCTGGGCTTCAACGTCAGAAAACAGCTGAGTGAACTCGGCGCTGAGTGAGAGGAGTGTAGTTTGTCCGAGACAGCGGAGCTGCAGAGACCGGCAGCAGGCGCTGGAAAAAACACAAAGGAGGGGGCGCGTCGGCTCCGCGCTGACGCCGCAAAGCATCATGGGAGTTGAAGTATTTGTGGTAAAATCGGCCAGCGGGCCAGTTTTAATATATTTTTGATATTTATCTCGCGGGCCACATAAAAATGCTCCGCGTGCCGCATCTGGCCCGCGGGCCTTGAGATTGACATATGTGTATTACAGAATATCCTTGTAGTTCTCGACTAAAACCAGATCCAATTTAACCCTGCAGCAGTAACACCTACTGAGTTGAAGCCATGTTTGTGTTACCTGATGTGGATTAGCTTTTTCGGCTATCTTGAATATGGCTGACTCCGAATTAGTCAGTTGTAGATTTGACAAAAACTTACTGGGAGTGCTTTTTTTACAGGCGAGTGGATGAATGAGTGAATACGTGAATAAACAAACAAACAAATAAAGGCCCAATTTGGCTCAACTGTCTCTTTTCGACAAAATTAACTCATTTGCTGCGAATGACGACGTCATTTGCATTTTTTTACTGTGTGGGCGTCGGAACGAGCCCCCGCACCGAGAAAACAAACATCTCAGCTCTGAAGCCGATCTTCATCCGTGTACGGCACACGTCACGTGATCAGGAAGCAGAAAATCCATGTGTTAGGAGATCGTTTTGGGCTGTACCTGTAAAAAAAGTGAGGCGCGAACCGGAAAAGCGTCTGCCGATCACAATTCCACAATGGATTATGATAGAACGGACAAAGCTTGAAACACGCAGATTCTTCCTGATGTAAGAGGTGAGTCTCCTCTCTTTTTTTGGTTTCTTTGTCGTTGACATCATCCTAGCGTGTAACGTTCAGTGACTCTTAAAAACACAGTAAAAACGGCGAGAAACGCTGGCAGCGAATGCCTTTAGCGATCAGGAAATGGCTGGCAGTGAATGAGTTAAGGACATCCCAGATTACTGTTGTACCTCTAAAGATAATCTTATCAGATATTCCTGCCATGTGTGATGTGTTAAGAGTGCTCTGTCTGCTTACCTTAGGACATTAGCACTGCCCCAGTCGGATATCCAACAAGATGGAATGTCTTGGTCTGAAATCAAGCACAAACAAGCTTGCTACATGTTGAATGTGTCATGTAACCAACCAGAAGGTGAGTTGACTGAAACACACCTCCTCTGCTCATTTTGTTTTTCTCCAAATTCATGTTTGCTCTTGAGAGATGTAGCAAAAGTACCCGTCTAGATAGGAAATATCCATGAGTGGAACTGAATTGCATGTTGTGTGAAGTGTTTGCCGTGTGGCCAGATACCACAAACCATAGGACTGTAGGACTTTAAACATTGTCTGACTATTTTAAAATCTTTCCATGTGATCCAGGCGTGTGTGTGTGTGTGTAGGAACGTACATTCTTTACAGATAGGCCATACCATCTGCACAAACTTGCTCGCAGTATCACACAGCACCTCCCGCAAGACAATCGGGAAAACACACCTCCTAGATCTGAACGGAGATGAAAGAAACAGCTTAAAGAAGATGTCTCCACATCGGGGTTTCAAATGTATCTACGCTTTATGTACTGATCACCAAACAGAGCAGCTGAGCATCAGCGGCAGTTTTCATGTGATGAGCGCACATCACAGCACCAGGTGGTTGATAGCTCACAGAGTCATTTCAGGAGGAAAATCCCTGCTCCTGCCATGCAGCATGTTTATGTCAGCCGCATGCCAGCTTGGCTTGATTCACCAGACAAGGCCCGTTACCTCGGCAACAATCCATGCACTGCAGAATGGAGATGTAGAGAGAGGGAAAAGGCTCTTCTGACACTCTCAAGGTCTGAGGTCACCTTCAAACCATCGTAGTTAAATCTGAATGCGCCATGTGTCAGTCAAACCCTTAAGTTACAGAGATGGGTACAAAATAACAACTTTATAGCTGAGTGTGATCAGTGGTATATAAGAAGCTGAGCTGATTGGTTAAGCTCTGAACTCGCTGGTCCATCTAGTCCTCATAAGACTTGGAACATGACAGAAAGAACGAGATGCCAGATCTCCCGTGGGTTGCTGGTAGATTAGATTTGAGCGACCACTCCTCCACATCAGGAAGTGCCAACTGAGGGGTCTGATTAAGATGCCCTCTGGTTTATGGGAAGACGCTTTCTGGAAAGACCTAGAAAAACCAAGGAGGACCCAGAAACCTGTGAAGGGATTGTTGACATCCACCCTGGAATCCTGCTTGAGCAGCCAAACCTTGAGCACCCCTTTAAAAACTTTCTGGTGGAGCCCCTGCATCACTGGTCTTGAAGACACCTGTTTTTTTCTGAACTACAGATGGAGAAAAATTAAAAGTTCACAGAGAGGTCATGGTTTCAGCTCCCAGATGATGCCGCCTTTCCAAAACGCTAACGCTGTCTCCTGACATCCCCCTCTGACTTAGAGACACGTGTTGCTCCATGTCAGTTTCATGACCCGAGCCCTGTAACTCATGTGGTAGCGGTTTTCCCTGCTTATAATTTCCCTCCGGTTACCATGGCAACCAATTTGAGTGCAATTCCTCTGTGTTTTTGTCAGTCGCGTTGCATCTGTCATCTTCAGCTTCACAGTTGCTACAATGAGTCCCTTTTTGTCCGCAGCTAAATTTAACAGCGGAGCTCGTGCGCAAACAGCAGAGAGCTGAAGCGTGGGCTCTCACACCTGGTGTCAGCTGACACATGCTGGAAAACCTCTCAGTCGGCTGGAGAAATGGGCTGATGCAGGAGCTGCGCGGCTGTTTTTGTGTTTGTGTATGAAACAGCTGCTTTGAATGACAACCATCTGACTGACTTCTGGGAGGAAGACGAGTTGACAGCACATGAATCTGATTCTAGATTAAGGTTGAAGTAAACATGTTCCGAGGGTAAAAAGTGAATAATAGCTGATGTAACAGTTTATTCCACTTTTTCCCATTTCGACTCAAAGATTCCCAAAAGTATTTACGTTATACTAAGAAGATGACTCATGCTTGAATCTAATGTTCCTAAAATTGTTGATTACTCCCTTAATCAATACATTTGCAGTGCGATCTAGTATGAATAAAGGCCTTGTAAGTTGTACTCGAGGGGAAAACAAGCTCCGGTGCACCAGTTTGAGGATGCAGAAGTCAGCTGGAGATGGCCGGATTTGGAGGCTGACTTCCTGATATCCGGTCATCTCTCCTCTGATTGGCTAACAATAACACGACTCTAACATAGACTCTGTTTGCTCGGCAACGATGATGTTTTATCTCCACAAATAACACAAACCTGGAGGAGTTCTGCCATGTGTTGGCATTGCTAATGCCAATGGTTAGCTTCTACTAGCTGAGGTGTTCTCTTCTGTTTCCTGGACGCTAAACCAACAACAGACTTAACAGTTGTAAGGTTATGAAGTTCGGAATTTTCAGCTCCACACAGCTGCCCCTGTACACAGTAACACCCGTGTATAAAAGCCAAGGGTGTTCCTCAGACTGTTTACATTCCAGGAGAAGAGTCCGAAGGAGAAGAAGAATGCTTTTACTTAATCAAAGTACTTTATTTGTGATTAAAAAAATTAAGCAAAACATATGTTGATCAATAATAATCAAGTGAATGATCTGTGGAATAAAGATGTCATGATTTATGTGTTTAATGAAAACAGGACTACTGCACAGACAGACTGATCCTCATCTCCATAGAAACGCATGACACATTGTTCCAACCAATCAGAGCTTTCGGCTGCCGCAGGAGAATCTGGCTTGTTGACTTAAAGTGTCCAATCCGCTTTACTAAAACTTATCAACAATTCAGAGATATAAAACAAGGCAACGCCATTTTAAGTCCAGTTCCATTTTGACTTCAGTTCTATTCACCGTCATCCCAAAGAGAAGCACAGCCTGGCCAGATGTGTTTTCTTCTTTAAACTAAGAACTGTGAAGTTGGAGATTTCCGTCGTTTAACAACCAGACAACATCCTTTCAAAATAAGAGCACCTGCTGACGCTGCCGATTGGTACCGGGGTCGACCCTTCAGACGGGCTTTGACGTGCTGCGACCGCTGCTTCGACAGCTCCAGTACACATCCGAGGTTCTTGGACCTGGCATTTCCTGATCTACCTGGGAGGCCCCCCCACTGGGTACGTACACGGCAAAATAGCAGCTCATGTCATCACTTTATAAGCCTCGTGATATCTAGTCATAACAAAGACGACCAGATTCAATGACGTCAGCCTAAGGAGTCTGAACCAACCACACACACACACACGCACCAACACAACATCCAAATCCATTTTCATCCATCACAGAGTTAGTCCTGGTAGATTGTTAAGAATTTATAATTAAGAAATTAAAGATTCTCAAACGATCCCAACTCTCTCTCTTTTCTTGTCTCAAAGTCAATACAGAGTGTTTAAATGAACTCCCTGATGATAAAAACAACCTATTCTTCTGATTATAAAAAGTGATCTACTTACAGTGTATTAAAATACAACTCTAGATAGTTACATCACTCTATTTCGTTACTTTTGGCGAGCCAAGCATGATATCTGCACAGTTTATTACACTTTGTGCCGATTTTGAGACATATTTTGGGATTTGGTCCAATGTGTGAGTTCAGAATAAAAAAGCGAGCGCTTCCTCATTCAGCTTCTCTGGGGGGTGCAAATTCATCACCCTCCAACAGGAGGCGCTGTTTCATCAAAACACCTTAAGTGCTGACGTGTGCTGACGGCCATTTTGGACCTACATCTGAGGGTAAACATTTCTCCTGTTTAATACATTGGAACTGTCTGTTTATTGTTTGTCGCGGTGTTTGTGACACTGTGTGCATCCATTTGTGTAATAGGAGACAGAAGACTCCGTCGGAAATTTATTTCCATTCAATAGGCGCCTGATCCACGCTGTTCCTTACCGGAATACTCGTTAGCACCTACCGTAGCTAATTACTATCTTGGAAAATGGACTCAGAGGTAACGATGCAATTATCATCTCAGCTTCAGGCGATGCAAAACACTTTCCTTCCAATGATGACTAACATGATGAACATGATCTGCAATCTTCAGAAAGACGTAGAGGGCGTCAAACAATTTGTGCGTGATTCTCAGGCGACCCGGTCAGAGGCTCCGTGTTTGCCTGAGAAGCCGCAAAATGCGACTGAAATGCTGCAGGCTAATGTTTTCACAGGTTCTGATTCACAGGAAAACAACAACACCTCAAAGGAAAGCGACAACACCTCTCCGGTCGTTCCATCCGTGGCGATGTTAGGCGATGAACCCGCAGATGACGACCGCAGTACCACTACTGCTACCGCCGTATCTGAAAAAATTTTGCTTGCACCTCTGGTCGTGAGAAAGGGATCTAATAGGCCCGCAGTGGAGGTCACTGTAGATCAGAGACATCGCTGTGTCGCATTATTAGACACAGGAGCGGACATCTCGCTCATCAGCGGAGCTCTTTACAGCAGCATGTGCGAACGAAGGGGGGAGGACATCTCACCCCCCACACTCATTTCAGGCCCAAAGGATTTTGACGATTTCTATGGCGCTTCATCGTCCGCGGCTGCGACGACTGAGGTCAACATCTCGATAGGAGGCATGTCCTTTAAACACCTCGTGTACATCAGCGAGGAGATGAGGATGCCCGTGCTCATAGGGTTGGACTGTCTCCAACGCCTTGACGCTAGAATCAGCTGCACGTCCGGACAACTGTTTGCACGTGTGAGGAAGCCAAAGCCGTACAAACCGTGGCCTGACACAGGCGGACGCCTTTCTGTGGCAAGTCTTTCGTGGGGGGACGCGATTTCGACCTCACCACCACTCTCGAAGCCACCGGGTAGACCCCTGGAACTTCTGTCCCAGATTGAGAAGGTAATAGACCAAGCAGATGCTCTCACAAACGAGGTCGAGCGAGACCAGCTACGACAACTTTTGCTAAAGTACCAGGATTTTCTTTCACTTGACTCCTTGGACTGTGGTCTGACCACTATCCATGAAGTCCGGATTCCTACCAGGCCAGATGCACCGCCGTCCTTTGTGCGGCAATACAAGATTCCCCTGGCTTCCATAGAACCGGTCCAGGAAATCATTGACAGCCTCTTGGCTAACGGGGTCATTCGACCCTGCAACAGCACCTACTCGGCTCCGTTGTGGCCGGTACTGAAGCCTAGTGGTAAGTGGCGACTTACCATTGACTACCGGCAACTCAACAAACAGGTCCCCTTGTCTAGGTGGCCTATGGCACGCCTGGAGCAGGAGCTTCCAAAAGTGAAAGATGCTAAGTACTTTTCCACACTTGACATTGCGTCCGGATTTTGGACGATTCCTGTCCACGAATCGGACCAACACAAACTTGCTTTCTCCTTTGCCAACCGGCAGTACACCTTCACCTGGTGTCCTTTTGGTTATTCCAACTCGCCAGCTGAGTTCAACATCTTCTTGAACATGATGACGGGCAGACAAATGACTCTACCGCTTCACCTGCTGTATCAACGACCGGTTTGGTCCGACACAGCCCCGGCTTGTACGAGCGGCCAATACTTGCAGGACCTGAGAACTCACCTGCTTGCAGCATTCTCGTTCGCACAGGCATCTCTGGAAAAGTCAGCTGAAGGCAGAAAATCTTATTACGATAAGAAAGCCTCACATTCCGAACTCGATGTAGGTGATCAGGCCTGGTACTACATTTTCGCTCCCAAAACGGGTAACAATAAGGCGACCTCGGGGAAGCTGGCTAAGAAACTTTTGCCCAAATGGTCGGGTCCATACCTGATTACAGATAAGATCTCTCCGGTCGTGTATCAGATCAAGATCGCCGACAAAAACAAGGCGCCCGTCTACAAATGGGTACACAGGGACCATATCGAACTGCACAAGGGTCCCACAGATTTGGCCGATACCAACAACAACAATCCACCGACTTCAAAAGGGGGATGATAAATACGTCCCGTTGGTTCCACAGATTTCTGTCTCTGATTACACAAATTTGTTTGTTTGTGAGTGTGCATGGTTGTCTTCCATGTTATACGTCTCGTGCAGACTTAAGGTGTGTTGAGACGGACGTGCTGTGGGCTCCTGGAGTCAGGTAAACGGCCAAGTAACAGTGAGTGGGTTAGGCCACATAGTACTGTTGTCCAAAACTTTTTTTTTTTTTTATCTTTACTAATCACAATTCCTTAGGGGTACATTAACATGAACATGATTACTAACCACTGATTTACATTTTAGTACTGATTTACATTTCTGTTTTTTTATAGTACCTTTGACCAGTTGATTTTAACAGTGAAAATTATGTTTGTGATTATCAATTCTTTGATTTATCCTACGGGGCTATAACCAATTTTGCCCCTGTCCTGACAGCGTGTATTTACAGTGAGGATTCACTGATACCAGTTAGGGTTTCTTTCATTTTTCTGCTTCTCGCATCATCCCTTTTTGCATCTTACACAGTCAGGGCTGCATCCATTTCTTCACTTCATGGGTAATTACACATAAAACTAACACATAGTACAAAAGGCACTCATAAAGTTAGGTTTTTATTATTTTTTATTTCTTTGATGACATGAAATGCACTTTTGTCGTGTCTACATTGAAGTGCCTACACTGTGCTCTTCTCCTCTGCTGAGCTTGTGAGGATCCTGCTTCCTGGGGGTGGATCCGTGACTCCTCATCTGCATCGACTACTCCTGAGGGTGCTCCGGCTCGTTGGCCTTGGACGACTGTGGTTCCGGCATGGCTGCTGGGACACCTCATTCGTTGGGATTACTGTCAACTGCTCTTCCCTTTTTGTGGATTACGATAAGTACTCTTTCAAAGTTCAATTTTTATTTGGAATATTACCCTGCCTGCGGATACAACAATGGATTTTTAATTGGAATACTACCCTGTTCGTGGATACGTTCAAGATTTGCTCCTGCTTTGCTTTATTGCCCGAGTATGCGAGACTGTTCTCCGGCGTGGGGTTCGTACCTCACCACAGATGGCTGTTCCCTTAGGATCTTATCCTGTTCTGTTGTCAAGATTCTTCATAACTTGGGTTTGTTCAACGACCAAGTGGTCTCTTGAAGGACCACATTGACCTTGAAAAGGGGGGATATGTAAGGTTATGAAGTTCGGAATTTTCAGCTCCACACAGCTGCCCCTGTACACAGTAACACCCGTGTATAAAAGCCAAGGTCGGGTGTTCCTCAGACTGTTTACATTCCAGGAGAAGAGCCCGAAGGAGAAGAAGAACGCTTTTACTTAATCAAAGTACTTTATTTGTGATTAAAAAAATTAAGCAAAACATATGTTGATCAATAATAATCAAGTGAATGTTCTCTGGAATAAAGATGTCATGATTTATGTGTTTAATGAAAACAGGACTATTGCACAGACAGACTGACCCTCATCTCCATAGAAACGCATGACACATTGTTCCAACCAATCAGAGCTTTTGGCTGCCGCAGGAGAATCTGGCTTGTTGACTTAAAGTGTCCAATCCGCTTTACTAAAACTTATCAACAATTCAGAGATATAAAACAAGGCAACGCCATTTTAAGCTCAGTTCCATTTTGACTTCAGTTCTATTCACCGTCATCCCAAAGAGAAGCACAGCCTGGCCAGATGTGTTTTCTTCTTTAAACTAAGAACTGTGAAGTTGGAGATTTTCGTCGTTTAACAAACAGACGACATCCTTTCAAAGTAAGAGCACCTGCTGACGCTGCCGATTGGTACCGGGGTCGACCCTTCAGACGGGCTTTGACGTGCTGCGACCGCTGCTTCGACAGCTCCAGTACACATCCGAGGTTCTTGGACCTGGCATTTCCTGATCTACCTGGGAGGCCCCCCCACTGGGTACGTACACGGCAAAATAGCGGCTCATGTCATCACTTTATAAGCCTCGTGATATCTAGTCATAACAAAGACTACCAGATTCAATGACGTCAGCCTAAGGAGTCTGAACCAACCACACACACACACACACACGCACCAACACAACATCCAAATCCATTTTCATCCATCACAGAGTTAGTCCTGGTAGATTGTTAAGAATTTATAATTAAGAAATTAAAGATTCTCAAACGATCCCAACTCTCTCTCTTTTCTTGTCTCAAAGTCAATACAGAGTGTTTAAATGAACTCCCTGATGATAAAAACAACCTATTCTTCTGATTATAAAAAGTGATCTACTTACAGTGTATTAAAATACAACTCTAGATAGTTACATCACTCTATTTCGTTACACAGTCGAGGATGGGTGAGTCCATGAATGTTGACTGGCTTTTCTGATTTGAGCTTTTCCCCGTTTATCGTCTATCAGTGGCTAATGCAGGAAACGGCTAGAAGACGATTTTCACGTTTAGCCTGCATGTTAAACTCAGAGTGACCGATCATCTTTAACCGTCTGGAGGCAGGCGTTCTTATTAATTATTATTACATTAAAACCTACCTACCTGGTTACTCCACATACTTATATCTTTCATGAGCATTTTTTAACTCTGAAGTTACCCTGAAGGACTTAGTTGTTCGTCCTTTTATCAAAACTTATTTTGAGCCTGAGAGGGTTAAAAGAAGAACACGTTCAAATAGTTTCTTAGTGAACTTGAGCGTAAATTGCCAGTTATTCCAGCTCAATTTTCAAAAAGCACATTTTAAATAATGAATATCGATCAGCATCTTAAGCAGTTTAACCACAAAAGAGACAACAAGAATAAATCTACAAAATAAATAATGAAGTAAAATTCCTGCAGCCTCCTGCTTTAGGATTTAGGATTCCTGAGCTGACCATAGCTTCCTGGCTGAAGCATCAAGGGCCAGCGTGTCAACATTATCCACAGGAAGCCAGTGAAGTGAATCCACTAAAGGAGATATACGGTGATGCATGCGAAGGTGGGCTGCAGCCATCTGAATTAGTTGCAAACAATAAATCAGACTCTGAGCAATAGCCAACAGTGCTGCCAACTCCTCGGTAAGGAAAGTCGCTACTGGATGTCCTAAAAGCCAGAACTCTATAACGTATCTTATTCAGTTATCTGCATAATTGCATGTATGTGTAATGGACATTATAGGAGAAAGGAATAACAATGACGGAGAAGAGGTTTTGGTCAAAAGTCCAACCCTTGCTGTTCATGGCTGATCCAGCCCTAGACGTGAGCCAGCAGCAGCGCCGTGCATGCTTCACATACAACACAGATGATATGTAAGTCTCATGCTGGGAGAGGGACTCCTGCACCACTGGCGGCTCCCTGCTGCCGGTGTGAATTAGAACCCACTAGAACCCATTAACAGGTGCTGCCTTGTTGTGTTGTTGGAGTCCACGCTTTAGAAACACGGAGCCAAAAACCCCGCCTACTCCCGTCACGCACAATAATGGTGGTTTTACAGGATCAAATAAGTCAATCAATCAGATTTTATTTATAAAGCGCTTTTCAAGCAAAGTGCTTTACAGAATTAAAAAGACCCCAAATTCCCATAACAGTTTAAAAACATTAACACACACACACACACACACACACACACACACACACACACACACACACACACACACACACACACACATCAGTAAAAATGTAAATTCGGCTGAGTCCAGATGAGCCAAGTAAGGTAAGGCAAGGAAACCATCAGAGGAGCCGTCTGCCCCGGCATCATCAGGTCTTCCACAGCAACTAAGTCAGTGCGCTCAGAGGAGGGAGAGCATAGACCCCCCCACCGCCAATTACACACTACCTGTAGAGCGCCTAGGAAGCAACAGTCCCCCCCCCCCCCCCCCCCCCCCCCCCCCCCCGGGCAGAGGGCCCCTACAGGGAAAACACTGGATTAAAATGAGTAAAAATATGAATTATAACTAAATAACTGTACATTAGTGATTATTTGATTTTTTTAATTTATCTGTTTGTTTCCACTCAGCATTACGTTCAAATTCAAATCATTTTAAAAAAGAACAAAAGACTTCGTTGGTAGACAATTATCAGTAAATCTCCTCGGTCTCACTGCCATGTCTTCCAGTGAGGAAGCAGAGTCCGGGGATTTTAGGTTGGACTCTCCAATCTCTGGGGCCGAGGTCACTGAGGTGGTCAACAAGCTCCTCATGGCAAGGCTCCAGGGGTGGATGAGATCCATCCGGAGTTTCTTAAGGCTCTGGATGTTGTGGAGCCATGTTGGTTGACGCAGCTCTGCAATATGGCATGGACATTGAGGGCAGTCCCACTAGATTGGCAGACCGGGATGGTGGTCCCCCTGTTTTAAAAGGGGGACCGCAGGATGTGTTCCAACTCCAGGGGATCACACTTCTGAGCCTCCCTGGGAAGATCTACTCAGAGGTTCTGGAGAGGAGGGTCTGCTGGACTGTCACACCTCAGATTCAGGAGGACAGATGTGGTTTTCGTCCTGGCCGTGGAACTAAAGGAAGAAGTGTTTTGTGGATTTGGAGAAGGCGTTCAACCGCGTCCCTTCAGGAGTATGGTTTACCAGGCCCTCAGATATGGGCTGTTAGGTCCCTGTATGACCGCTGTCAGAGCTTGGTCTGCGTTGCCGGCAGTAAGTTGGGCTCCTTCGCAGTTGGACTCCGCCAAGGCTGCCCGTTTTCACCGATTCTGTTCAAAACATTTTTGGACAGGACTTCTAGGTGCAGCTAAGGTGGGGAGAGGATCTGTTTTATGGCCTGAGGATCAAATCTCTGCTTTTGCAGATGATGTAAAGAAAGAAAGAGAGAAAACAATCTTTTAGAAAGATAAAAATCACAAGGCGCTTCACAAAAACAAAAACATTTTTAAAGATTTAAAAAATGATTAAAAATATGTTTGAAAGGAGAAAACCAAATGTAAGGAAGGGGAGAGAGAAAATGAATAGGAAAGAGGTAATTCAATGGATCCTGAGAAAGGTGGAAAAGAACAGAATAAGAAGAGGGTGGCGATGAAGGTCACACAAAAGCCTGAATCTTCTGCTGCGTTTTAAAGGAGACCCCTGAGTCCACTGATCTCAGGCTCAGGGGGAGAGAGTTCCAGGGTCTGGGGGCCACAGCAGCAGATGATCTGTCACCTTTGACCTTTAGCCTGGTGCTGCACAACTTTGATCACTGGACCTCAGGGACCTGCTGGGGGTGTAGGGACTAAGAAGATCACCAATGTAAGATGGTGCTTGTCCATGTAAGCAAGGGCGTCAGTTTGTTTTCAGAATTGCTGGGGACAATAAAGTAGGCTAGCACAGGGGTCGGCATTCCGCGGCCCTGGAGCCGCATGCAGCTCCTCCATCCATCTGATGCGGCTCTCTGTGCTTGTAAAATAATGAATGGATATTTAAATAAAATGCTTTATATTTTACTGCATTAATTTTACATCTGTATGCCAATTCTAAATGTAGATTGTCTGCGTAAACCTGAACAGGTCCAACCCGGTCTGCGGTGGTTGACCGGTCACGCTTGTGCGTAATCATATGGGCACTTTATGAGCTGAAGAGGATGTGAGATTCTGGGCTTCTCCTCAGACGGCTCCTGGATGTGTCGCCACATTGGAGACAGGAACACGCGCTATTCAGCCAAAGTTTCATCATCAGGGAACATTTTCTAAGTGACAAGTCTCTCTGAGAGACCGGGTTTGGAAAACACTCGCTTCAGTGGGAGGAAGCTTCCCGCATGCGCTCTGCATGGTTGTCTGCGTGGCTCTGGGGTTAATCAAGTTTAGTTGTTTCTCTTTGCAACAATCTTCACAAGAAGGCAAAACAGTTAAACGGCAGGTTACAGATATTTCCATTTGACTGTTTATTTTGACAGATGAACTCAAGGATGTTGCTTGGTTTGAAAGAATTACCCCAACGCACACTGATGCGCATGGATGAGCTGACATTTTAATCGTTAACGCACATCGCGGAGGTAAAATATTCCCATCAGAACATCAGAGCTCTTTATACTGGACACTGTGTTCAGCGCGGCTCGGAGCGCTCACGGTGGACAGTGAGCTGAAGATCTGGGGTTCGCAGCGCAGTGCAGAACCACGGCGCATGCGATAAGATTTCCTCCCACTGAAACAGTCTGGAAACCCGGTCTCTCTGAGGGATGTGTCACTTGGAAAAATGTTCTTTTTATGAAATTATGAAACTTTGGCTGAACAGCGCTTGTTCCCATCTCTAATATGGAGACGCATGACGCGTAGAGACATTTGATCACGCACAAAGTTTATGTGGAGCAGAAGCGGTCGGGCCACGGCAGGTGAAACGTTCCTAGCCTACATGAAGTGGAACTGTTTAATTGTAACATTAATATGCTACTGGACACGCTGGTCTGGTTGGTTAGACCAGTGTTTGAAGTGGAAAACACACACACACACACACACACACACATACACACACACACACACACACACACACACACACACACACACACACACACACACACACACACACACACACACACACACACGCACCAATTAAAATAATGCTGATAGCATGGACTAGAAGACAGGTGATGGGTTACGTGTTTAATTGATGATCAGGCTGCTGTAAAATGTAATCTCCATCCACATCCAGACACAATTATCCTCTATTCTGTCTCTAGTTGCTCTGCTCTTGTTTGGGCTGACGTAGCTGACGGTGCGCGCGGCGCGCCTAACTAGCGGCTGATGCACATTTTACGCATTTGGAGAGGTGGACTGGAGCTTTGCGTTTACTGGAAGATGGTCCACTTAACGCACGGATGTAGACTACATATTAATGACAAATCAATGAAAATTAAATTGTGAGTTTTTACTTCATATTTTATAAATAAAAATGACGGGGAAAACATTTATGATGTCTTTTTAAACGAAATTTTCTAGCGCGACCTGCCTGCTTCACTTAAGTCACTGCTTATTAAGGTCCGTCCAAAATTACCGTGGGAAACGGGTAATAATGGCTCTTTGATGGGAACAGGTTGCCGACCCCTGGTATAAGATCTGAGCTGGTAAAACAAAAATCCTCATCAGCAGGCGTTTTTTTAAAGTGGGGGGGACACAGCTGCCAATCACAAATTTTGCCGGGGGGGGGGGGGGGGGGGGGGGGGCTGGTGCCTATCTCCAGCGGCCAACGGACAATCAGGCGGGGTACACCCTGGACAGAGAGCCAGTCCATCGCAGGGACATTTGATCTCATTTAGCACAAAATTTGTTCTGGAGTATGTTTATTAATGAACTTGAGCCCTGTGTTTGTAGGATGTATGAATAAAAAGCGGTTGTCTTTGCAGCAAGCCTCCCTGGTTCATCCCAGGTGGTTGAGACAGGTAACAGGAAGTAGCGTCTGTGAGTGTGGCTGCTTGTTAGACAGTTGATTACATTCAAGACAAGCCTGGAAAACATCCTTTACAGTAAAAACACAGAAACAAGAGTGTCACAGACTGAAGCGATGTGTAACACTTTACTCCCCCCAGTGGTTGTTTTCTGTGGTTTCTGCAGCTATCTCCAGCAAGCTAAAGTTTAATCATAACTGTTTTTGACCAAAACTCCAAACCGTGGGAATCAACCCTGATTTCATCCGTGCTCTAATTACCCCCGATGGACTGATAACAGGGTCTTGTTAACGGCAACGTCTTCGAGCCAGGATGCACAAAACTTTCCGATCTCATTCCCACCTCTAACTCCCCAGAAGCGTTCTGACCCCTCCATCTTTTTAATCCTCACCATGACTGAATGTGACAGGCTGAAAGTGTATTTTGTTTAAATCATATAAACAGTCACTTCTCTTTTATGGGTTAAAACTGAATGTTTGATTCGTGATCACCATTATCTATGCACCATCATTAATGGTTAAAACCGTCAAGGTTTGGTTTACCCAACGTTCAGATAAGATTCCATTAATTATGTCCCACCTATCCATCCATCAGCTAAACCTCCTTTATTCTGTCAGGGGTCACGAGGAGCTGGAGCTTTTCTCTGATGACATAGGAGGGGGTGCGGGTTGACAGCTCACAAAAGCTCCATTTCCATTAGTATTTACTCTGAACCATCATCGTTTCTTCGGCTCCAGTTGGAACGTTTCCACTACAGTCTGATCCACAAGGAGAATCAAGAAAACTGGTTGTTGCTGCAGTTCTTTATGTTCAGCGCTGCTCGGTCATTTCAAGAGTTCCAGTTTTTTTAAAAGCACTACCTCGCTATGTCAGGCCGGTTTCTCCCCGGTTCCTGCAGTGGAAACATAAACGACCCTGGTTCAAACTGTTCCTGGGTGGACTTCAAAAATGCTCCACAAAGTCTTTTGATGCTGCAAAATGCATCACATGTCATTTTGGTTGTCCAAACAAGCAAACGTGTTGTTTCGTGTTTATTTTCTCTCTGAGATTTGTTTGGACCATTTCAGCTCCCACAGCTAAATGTGGACAAAGCCCCCTTTTAAAACCATGCTGGAGATTCTCATCCATTCATCTGCTGCCTCTGACTTGATCTGAGGGTTTCTCAGTCTTTCTTCTGTGTAGAGTAAACCAGTTTTCATGTGGTTCAGGGTTCGGTTTGGGCGGATCATCTCTGAGCAATTCTCATCTTTTACTGCAGGAATGCAGGATTAAAGCGTCCTGGTCAGTAATCTTTCTCTTTTGAGAGTCTGTTTTCCCATTAAAGCATCCTTTATGTTGATTTTGAAGTTTTTATTTTCTGTGGGGTTACGTACGGCCTGACCCCCAACAAGGCTCCACCTGGATTTAACTAAGCAAATAGGTACGAGCCTTCTACTGGACAATTACTGCATGGGTGATTATCTTTCAGATGCAACACGTTATTTAACCCAACTGGCGCAATGAGCTGCTTCTCATTTGTTAAACAACCCTGTGGAAAGACACATCTGGTGGTCGTGGGAAAGATGTTAGTCTGTGTGAGAAGGGTCAGATTATTTTCATGCATCAAGCAGAGAAAACATCTAAGGAGATGCAGAAATGACTAAAACGGGGTTCAGAACTGTCCAATGCATTATTAAAAACTGGTCTGATGAGTCCAGATGGACCCTGGTCCAGAGTGATGGTGCATCCGGGTAAGAAGAGAGGCAGATGAAGTGATGCACTCATCATGCTTGTTGCCTACTGTACAAGCCTGTGTGGGCAGGACATCCTTCTGGTGGAGCTGGTGAAGGTTGTTGAGGAGATACCTCTCTGCTGGAGCTGTCATTGTATGGACCTCACCACTCAAAAGTTTGGGATCCCGATGAAAAGTTCTTGCCATTCAGTCCAGGAAACATTGACATTTCACCGATCCCAAATCCTGGTGAACAGGAAGCCCGATGGTACTGTGGAGTGGAGGTGGATGAGGAGAAGACTGTGGTGTGAGGGTAGGAAGGTGTGTGCGTTGCAAAGCAAACAGAGTCAGTGGTAGTCGTGTTGCTGTTGGCCAATCAGAGGCGAGAAATACAAATATCAGGAAATAAGACTCCAAATCCCGCTGTCTGAAGCTACTTTCTCCTTTGGCTGAATCCTCAAACAGGAGCATCTGAGCTCTTTTCCTCCCGAAAAACAACTCACAAGGCGTTCATTCCTGCTAGAGTCTACTGTAAATGTATTGATGTAAGTGAGGAACCTCTTTAAATTAAATTAATTATGCACATATTTGTTTTCATCACTGAGTTAAGGATTAAAATGTCATTCCAAAACTAAAAAGTCAATAAAACAATTTTTCATAGACATAACTAATTTATAGCATGACGAGCTTCAGGTTTCCTGACGACAAAACAGACACCAGGTGATTTGTGTTAAGAATAAGAATAAATGAGTTGAGCCACTAGAGGGCATGCAACACCACTGCTTGTTTACATGAGCTGTCCCAGGCCTCTTTCTGTTCAAACTTGACTCATAATCAGGTGTTTAAACTCAAAGTGCTCTCCTGCACTTCTCATATTTAGTCTAAGTCAGCCATCATGAGCATCTTTAATCTGAACAGCATCTGCATACGAGCACAGCAGCAGCAACCCACAGCCCTGCGTCCGCAGGCCCGTCCATCACTGTCACTTTGGGAGCTGCCGAATCTAAACACAGAACATCAATCTGCTGCTGTCGGGCTCCTCGTTAGGACACGGATGTCTCGTGTTTTTTTATAACGAGACATAGGTTGTACTTTGTTGCTGACAGACACACAGAGACAGAGGGAGGGAGGAGACCAACCGGGAGGGTATGGCATCTAAATCTATTTCACACCTGAATGCGTTATCTGGATCCATCCATCAGGCTTTGTCTTTGTCCACGTCCACACAGCATCATGGCTGCTGTTAGACCAGCTGATCGGCCCAGGCCAAACAGCAGGACTACATGAACCGGAGCCAGAAATGAGACATGAGTCCTCACATGCGCCCATGAGGTGCACACAGGTGGTGAGCTCATCCACCAACTGTTCAGCTCTCAAACCCAGACAACAAGGAGGCTTGACCTTGCCGTCACATCTCTTCTCTCATCCAAATGTCAGACACCTTTGAGATTTTTTGACACAGATGCCAGACAAACGTTTGAATTTCACAATGCTAGCCCGACCGTAGCTCTGTAAGGTGTATACGTTTACACATATAGGATGGCTAAATGTTCTTTGGAAGGACGTCATGACAACGGAAAGTGACTTTTAGTCACGTTGAGTGTTAGGAGGTTGGACCCAGGATGGAGAAATTCCCAGAACGACTCAAGGCAGGAGAGATTTAAAGAAAACAATTCCTTTATTAAAGGAGGATGTGCCAAAATCCAAAGCACAAATAATAAGACTTAACCCCGTCTTTCCACGGGAGCCGTCAGCAGCACGTCTTGCTCGCGTAAGCTGCTGCTTGGCCCTTCCCACGAGACGCGAAGCAGCAGGGGAGCAGCTGTCACCAACCGAGCACGAAGTCACACGAGTGACTTTGTCAGTAAACACAACAACAAGCAGGAGAAAACTACAACGTGGTTTGTGTTTTATGTTCTGTCCATTTTATCATCGCCAATACGGACCTGAAAAACAAAGGAGACCGCTAGCTAGGTGATAACTTCTCACGGGGACGCACAGTTAGTAACGTTTTTTTTAAAGTAAAGCAACCGGAAGGCAGTACGTTCTTTATTCTGAAAATCTCTGTAGCTTCGCTCCGTTTCCGCGTCCGATTTCCTGTCTTTCCTTCCCCAAAAATGTCGAACTTGACCCGTTTCAGAGGCGTCGCGCGTAGAAAATAGAACCGGCGCGTAAGGGCCGCAACATGCTGCTCCTGAGACGCGGCCGACTCGCGCCGCTGACGGCTCCGGTGGAAAGAAGGGGTAACTCTCAAAAACTCACTGAAAACTCAAAAACAAACAAAAGCTCACACGAGCACAGACTCGAGAGGGGAACGAGCAACGCAGACACATGCAACAATGAACCAACCAACACTGAGGGACAAGACAGGCTTTTAACACAGAGGGAAGCAATCAGGGGAACAGGTGACAGGTGTGAGGAGTGAGGTCTGGAGGGAGGACAGGTGAAATCAATTAACTAAATGGGAAGGGAAAACCAAGCAGAGGGGAAGATAACATAACCTATAAAACATTAAATAACTAAACCTAGAAACTGAGGGCAGAAGTAAACAACTAATTACTAGAGGGGTGAGGAGGACTAATGCAAACGAATGGGAATTACAAGGGAGTGGCTAGGAGGAAACCATGAAGGAAGCCTAGAGGGAGCTGGGGAGCACAAGAAGGCACATGAGGAGAACCTGAGGAAGAACAGGAGGGGGCTGGGGACCAAGGGGACACAGAACATTACACTTTTACCAAACAGAGAACCCAACAACAGCAACTCCTCCATGTCACCTCGAGCATCCCGTTACACAACAGCAGGAAGGACAATTTTCCGCATGTTATCAGGATAATGGCGTCCTTTAACCTGTGTGACAATTGAATTACCAGCAAGGGGTGCCGGCTTTGGGAACAGCACAAGGTCTTCAAACTGTTCCTGTCAGGAACACACCTGAAGGGTGGTCAGACGTTTACAGGCAGGGATGCCAGATTAACTCAGGATTAGAACCGTTCTATGTCCAGGGTGGAATTATTACTCAACTAGAATGATTTTTAAAAACAAATAAAAGGGTGCAAATTTTTGAATCACGTCTCAGCTGTCTTCATGGATCACAGGTGCTGAAGGTTTCTTTAACAAAACCAACGACTTCCCGATAGTAACCTGACTGCAGCTTGACTTTTCAGAATAAAAACTCATTGTTTGACAGAAATCATTAGACTGACTAAGAAATTCTGTGAGGATCTGGGATCTGGGAGAGTCTTTTGGAGACGTTTAAAGGGAGACTAGGCAGTTTTTTGACTTGTTTCTAGCACCCCCTAGTGTCAGTTTGTGGAGCCAAAATCAAAACCTATCTTGTCTCTGTGCGTTCATCTTTTTAACACCTTAATGTAACAGCTGAAACGTCTCCCAGCTTCTTTAGTGTCTAGAGGAGGGAATTATTACTAAAACAGCTGTGTTCATGAAGGAAACATGCTGGAAGCAGACTGTAGTGCCAGGTATGTCAGCTCAATTTTTTTCTAAGTCCAACAGATTGGACTGGCAACTCTGAAGTTGCAAGAGGGACATTCTGGCCACAGGGGGCGATAGGGGCTGGATGGCCTTTCAGTAACCCTGTAAAGGGTCATTTTAGCACATACCGGCTCCAAAAAAATTCTTTAAAAATGTGAAAAATATGCAAAGTATCCATTCATTAAAACAATTGTGAGCAAGAAAGTAGTTGGTTGTGCCACTATATTGCATATTTTAGGAAACAGACCCCAAACTGTTGTCGTCAAACAAAAGGAAAAACAGACGTGGACAAAACCGTTGGTACCCTTCATGCAATGAAATAAAACCCCACAATGGTCACAGAGCTAACTTGAATCTGACAAAAGTATAAATAAATAAAAATTCTATGCAATTTAACCAATGAAAGTCAGCATTTTCAACTATGCTGTTATGATCAGAAGTTGTTTCAGAAAATATCGCGAGTCGGCAAGAATTCCTTTCCCAAGCTTTATTCAACCTGCGTCACATGTAGCGGTCTCAGGCATCCATCTTTACTCGCTCACTCCTTCTTTTCTTCTCTTACATACGTTCTCCTCTACAATACTGCCCCCCTAGTGGTAGACACAACACATGCGTCAATGGAATAATAAAAAAAAATAAACTCATAGAACAGGCCTGGACAAAAATGATGGTAACCCTAGAAGAGAATGAAAATAATTTGACCAAAGAAACATGTTAATTCAAGGTGTGTCCATTAATTAGCATCACAGGTGTCTACAATCTTGTAATCAGTCAGTGGGCCTAAATACAGGACCCCAGGTAGTCACTGGGTGTTTCTCAATGCCAAGGAACCTTGTCTTGATGTCTTGGCCCCGCCCCGGTTGCCTAGGAGATACGTCATCGTAACCGCCAATACGTTAATGTTTATGTTTATTTATTTGGCAGACGCTTTTATCCAAAGCGACTTACAATTTATAACCTATAGGGCATGTTGTGATCTGTGGGAGAAACTGGAGTACCCGGAGGAAACCCACGCATGCATGGGGAGAACATGCAACTCCACGCAGAAAGGCCACAGCCGAGTTTCGAACCTGCGACCTTCGTGCTGCGAGGCAACAGTGCTAATAACTGCGCCACCAAGCAGCCATGAAGACGTGTTCCAATTGTTCATGTTCTACCGAGGCGTGTGTTCTCCGTTTGTTAGCCGTTTAGTAGGGCTGTAGCGAAGCCTCGACGAAGTCGACGGCTCAATTCTAAAAATTTGTCGACGTCAGATCCGGAAGTCGACGCACCGCGCCCACTTGTTGCATCCCCAGGAGTTTGTAAATAGAGGAGGAATCTGCCTGTTTTTCCTCTAGTTCGCCCTCTTCTCCGCCTTCACTAACATCTCCGCCAAATACCGAAGACCCGGAACAACGTCCGTCCACTACTAGATTATTTTCCTGTTTTGCCCGCCTTCGTCTCCCGGTAACGGACAACAACTTCCGGGGTCAGATGCGCTGCTTCGTGTCTACCGCAGATGTAGAAAATCACTGGGAGCGCTTCTCCCTTCATTAAGGAGCTTCTTTCAGACATGAGGAGAGCTGTTTTGGTGGTAGCAGTCTCTCCTCCGTGCTGGTCTGTTTGCTGCTGGGTGTTTTTGGTTTATTTAAACTTGGTAACTTGAACTTAATGTTGGTAAAGCTACTGTTAGCATCTTCGCTAACAGCTTCTTGCGTTGGGATAAGCTGTTACGTTTTGGTTTAGAGTTCATCTTTTTTGTGGTGCAGATCTCCCTTTTATTACATTTAGAGTGTTGTGGGTTTTCGGTTTAGTGTAAAATATCACCTGAGTTTGGTTTAACCCGTAAGACCACTCGCCTCACGCACATAAGTGACCAAAACAAAGCAGCATGGAGACACTCCACCTTCTACCACCTCTCAGGCAGCAGCCTGCTCTCCCAAGTTCTACACATCACCAGAACATAACCAACCAACACAATAAACGCAGTGTTATACAAAATGGAAGGCCTGTAGTGTTTATTCTCTTACAGAAAGAATTTATCAATTTTTTTGAGAAATTTATTTGAGATTTTCTGGTTTTTGTTAATTGTGCAATAGAAAAATAATCATTAGATTAATTTTCTAAATAGTCATTAGAATAGTCGACTATTCGATAAAATAATCGTCAGAATAATCGTTTTAAAAATAATCGTTTACCCCCAGCCCTACCGTTTAGCTAACTGGGCGAGGATACATTGGAGGTGTCTTGTAGCCTAGCCTTGGTCAAAAATTACCCAGAATACAATGCGATATTTTCAAGAGGATGGCGGATCAGAAGCCAGCAGCTACTACAATGAGTAGCTACTATGAGGACAAGTTTAAAAGTAAGCCAACTAATTTCAAATGTATTTTTTAGATCCAAAAAAGTTATCTATGGTTGGTTAGTTGTTTAGTAGTTACAGCTTCGGTGGCTAGCGGGTAGTAACTCGCTTATATTTTTTAATTAATAAACATATACACAATTTAAAAAGTAAAAGGCTCGTTATATATTTATGTTGAAACTAATACTTATAAAATATAACGTTGTCTCCCGTGTCGCATGACGCTACGTGACCGCCGTGGAAGCTGCGGTCACGTGACACAAGTCTGTTCCATTTAACTGTTTTCTTTAGTGTCCTCAAAAGCAAGGCGCCTGGCCTTGCAAGACATCGCCTCGCAAGGCCAGGCGCCTTGACATTTAGAAACACCCACTGTGTTGTTTGGGAGATTAGAAAGAAAATTGCAGACAAGCACATTAAGGGTAAAGGCTATAAGACCAACTTCAAGCAGCTAGATGTTCCTGTGACTATTCAGAAATTTAAGATCCATGGGACTGTAGCCAACCTCACTGGACATGGCTGCAGGAGGAAAACTAATGACAAATCAAAGAGATAGATAATCAAAATGGTAACAAGAGAGCCCAGAAAAACTTCTACAGAGATCCAAGGTGAACTTCAAGCTCAAAGAACATCACTGTCAGATTGCACCATCTGTCGTTGTTTGAACCAAAGTGAACCACATGGGAGACGACCAAGGAGGACGCCATTGTTGAAAACAAATGGTAAATGGTAAGTGGCCTGTATTTGTATAGTGCCTTCTTAGGGTTCTATGACCCCCCAAGGCGCTTCACAACACAATCAGTCATTCACCCATTCACACGCTTGTGGGTATGAGCTACGATGTAGCTGCAGCTGCCCTGGGGCACACTGACCGAGGCGAGGCTGCCGAGCACAGGCGCCACCGGTCCCTCCGACCACCACCAGCAGGCAAGGCGGGTTAAGTGACCACCACACAGCAGAACTCCTTCAGTTTTTGTGAAGATAAAACATCAACGTTGCAGAGCAGACAGAGTTAGTGGTAGAGTCATGTTGCTGTTATCCTATCCAAGGCAAGATGTCCAAATATCAGAAAATAAGACTGCAAATCCTGTCGTTTTGGGTTGGGGTCCTTGAATTTTCAAAATGTGACACATAAGAAAGTCATAGATATTACAGGTTTGGACCTACTGTGAGTTTGTGGCAAAGCAGCAAAAAATACACACCAGGTATTTCACACAAAAGCAATGCCATATCAGATGGGAAATCTTGCAAAATCTCTCAAGATCAAATGTCATGTTAGAGTAGGCATTCATGGTTGGTCTGATTGGCTACATGTCATTTTCAACAAGCAGCAGGCTTGTTTGTCCTTGATTTCATACCAAGGCATTCCAACATGTTTAATATTCCCAATTTATGGTCGAAGCGGTCCCAACGTGCTTCCAAGCAGACCAGATCACTCTTACCACATCACACACGGCAGGAATATCAGATCAGATTATCTTTAGAATGATTATAGTACTCGTGCACATCCTTAAAGTGGTACTTCACTGTGAAACCATTTTTTACTCATTATTTCTTGGACAATTATCGGCCACTACGAGTTTTTCATGCATTAGCATCTCCTGCATTAGCTTCTGATATGCAGATCTACATCAAACTGTCACTTAACATTCATAGATTCACCCATCTTGACTCGCAACGGGGAAGTCTGTTGTAGGTTTAGTGTCCCAGAAACATCAGAGAACATCTAGGCTAGTAGAAGCTAACTGTTAGCATTAGCAACTCCACCACACTGCACAACTCCTCCAGGCTTGTGTTTTTTGTGGAGATAAAGCATCAACGTTGCAGAGCAAACAGTCTGTGATAGAGTTGTGTTGCTGTTAGCCAGTCAGAGACGAGATGCCAGAGTATCAGGAAATAAGAGTTCAGATCTTGTCATCTGAAGCTCAACTCTGATCTGGAATTTCTTCCTATTAGAGGCCACTGTAAATGTATTAAACAAATGAGTACAGTACCACTTTCAGACTGTCAAAAGGCGAGAATTCGATCAAAAATCACCTTGTTGTACTGACATGTTTCTACGGTAGCCTAAAGAGGACAAACTTGACAATGGTCTCTGTAGTTTTCCCCACACAGATAAATCACAGCATTTTCCTGCATTTTTATCATGTTTAGCAAATCAAACATCATTGATTTCTGAACTTCAGTAGTTTTACAAAAAACATGTGAGCCTCAAACTTTTGTGTGGGAGTCACCATGGGTTCAGTTACCTCTGCCTGTTTTTTTTTTCTATTTGTTGATGTTTTCATGAAAAACAGCAAAATCCTGTAAAGGATTTACGTCACTTCAACTGTTCAGCTGACTGGTTTAAAATGATTTACAGGAAACAGCCGTTATATGTGGGTCAGCGAGTGTTAAAGAGTTAACGCGCACTAACAGTTGATAGCCTCGCCCTAATTCTCCAAAAGAAAATGAAAAAGGTCTGGAAATTCAATTCAGTTCAATTCAATTCAAAGATACTTTATTAATCCCAGAGGGAAATTAGAGTTTCAGTACACACAATTCTGAGATCAGACATACATACATAGACACATGACAAGAATTGGTGACTGTGGTCATTCGCAACCTGAGTCGCGCTACCTTAATAGATCAAGAGGGTTTATATGAGGATAGAGTCAGGGGGAGGGAAAAAAAGGCACTTCAGAGTTACCCTCAACAGAGAGGGCAGCTTTGCTATGCAAAAAAACACCTCAGACAGATATGCAACAGACTTCAGACATTACACAACATAAGTGCCCAATAGGTGGGGAGGTAGGGTAGGACTGTCCTCACTTCAGTGCATGCAGCCGCAAGAGTAGCGCTCGTCACCTCCGTTTGGACATTAGAGAGCACACTGACTCCTAGATCCGGTTGCACGGCCTTCACCGGCCACAGTCCCGCCCAGGCTGGGATAGGGAGAAAGAGTTACCATAGCGATGACAGCATTCCACATTTCTTCTGAGGGGGGAGTTATCTCTTCAGCCTCACAGGCTCAAGGGCACCAGATTCAGATAAAAATTGTTTTGGGGACAGAGATAATTTCCTCTCTGCCTTATTGTTCTGATGGTCTTCAACCCCTCTAGATCCAATAATGGCGTTATTAATCAATCCCAGTCCGTGCTGATCCGTCAACTCTCTCTTTGATCAAATCCACCATTTGTGCCAGAGTCTGAATCTCAGCCAAAGTTCCAAGCTTACGACTCATCTTGACAATTATATGAGTTTGTGAGTTCACAGCACGGTGTAATCCATCCCTGAGCTCCGGGATTGAGCCAATATTCCTCGAAAGCTCGTTAATTTTCCGGTATGCCAGGTAACTGCTCAGGCCAAACAGCAGGAATCCCGACACCAAAATGAAAAATATCCAAACATCTTCACAATCCTCTATAGACAGCTGAGAGAGGCAGATCAGGTTCCACTGCTTCCAGGAGTCCATGATGTGCCCAGCTGGCTCTGTCCCAGAGGGGCATCCGGGAGCCCCTTCTCCCGTTCTCATCGTTTAAAAAATTTTGTCAATTGCGTTGAGAGACCAACTGACCAGGTCCATTTTTAATCATTTCCAGTTTCCAGAACATATGCAGAAAGTGCCGTGCACACAAAGACAGGACAAAGAGCCTTGGGATAAGACAGGGAGGAGAGGAGGGAAGCGTCTGTACTCTCCAAGAGCCGGAGGAAGAAAAAATAAAATGGCTGAATGTTCCTGCTTCAATTATTAACAAATGATGCAAGCAAGAAAAGTCCCTTAAAAAAATATATAAAGCAGCTTATTGATGAAATGACGTCAGATGCCTTCACATTTCCTGTTTTTGTTCTCATGGATATTTTTAATCACTTACACAGGAAGCTTAAATCCTACATCTCCAGTCTTTTCATTCTGATTTATTCCCAAGTTTGAACTTGGGTCTCTCATCCATCTGGTGTCAAATGCATGCTTCACTAAAAGGCTCCACTCGTATTAACACGTTTTCATTAACTATAAATCTGTTTATCCTAATAAATATAGATATTTAGAATGTTTTTACAGTGTCATTGTAGTTCAGTTCTGGATGATGGCACACAGATCCAAACATCTCAACTAGTGCAGCATACAAAAATAGTAAAATGGCCAAATCCCATGCTTTTTTGCTGGCTGCAGGCCAACGGGGATTGTGAGGCAGGCAGCTGAAACCGATGAAGACCTTAATAATCAGATGAGGAATAAAGAGAACAGGGGAATATTCCAGACTATTGCTCCTCTTCAGTCGGATACTTTTGTTGGTTTATTCCCAGCATTCCAGGAAAAAGATGAACATATTTGTGAGGATAAGAATCCATTTGTCAAACCAGCTGGTTCTTCTCACTGAATGCTAACTCCCATATTCCTTATTAGTTAGAAGAAAAACACTGATTCCTGTTGTGAGAGCAAGGTCTAGCCATCCTTGGCCACCATGGTGTCCTTAGATAGGTAGACCACCCAGTAGACCATATTAAATGCCCCAAAAGACACCGGGAACAGGATCCGTGCGTATTTGTCTATTTTACTGGTTCCACCCATGCCAGCAGTGGTGGGCTGAGAGCATGGCGTCTGCTTTGGCTCCAGTTTGTTCCCCATCATCTGAAGACGCTCCAGCTTGGGCCCCAGCAGATGCTGCAGAGACGAGGCGCTGACGTCCTGCTTGCACGGCGTCCCCACCATCACATCAGGAGTGGAGGCAGCTGCTTGAGGGGTGCCCTTCACCAGCTGGGCGGAGGAGGAGGCCACGCTCAGCAGACTCTCGGATTTCGGACTAGAGCGGGACAGCGTGGAGGAACTGCCATTGGCGCCAGCGGCTGTAGGTCTCAGTGGTCTGCCTCGTCCTAAACCTGAGATGTTGGTGGTGGACTGGGCTCTCTGCTGACCGCTCTGCTCCGGGTGTGAAATGTAGTTGAGTCGCTTTCTCAGAGAGCCGTTGGTGTCAGGGGTTTGCTGTAAGAACAGACACAAACGTTTACATGCTAAGGAGGTTCTAGAGAACTCTTGCATCATGTTGGACTGAGGACCAAGATGATGTGGAAAATCATTCAAGTGAAGGCCACAGCCTTAAAGGTTGGTTTATGCTTGATGCGTCCGCGAGGTCCGCACGGCTCCGCGTGGAAAAGTTGCGTCATTTTGCGTCATTTTAACAACCACGCCCCTCCACCGCGTCTCCGCACGGCCCAAGATTTCCGCAACGCGCACCTCGGAAAATTTCTAACCACGCGGACGGTCGGACACGGAAAAACATGGCGGACCGGCACGGCAGAGGTTCGTAAATACAGACATTTGTATGATTCAGCTCTCAAAGATCACCGTGATCAACATGTTGTTAATAATTCTTGGAGAGAAATAGCTCGCACTGTCGGAAAAGACGAGAACGCTGTTAAAAATGCTGAAATGTCATGTTGTAAACAGTAATTTCTACTTCTACTATGGTGTAGTGTTGGATGCATGCTGTAGAGCTCCATGCTGCCCCCTACAGTTTGGGAGAATATTGGCTCACCGCAGAGACGAGCCGCACGAACCATAAACGCTGCGAGTTGTGAAGCGCGTTCCAGCCGCGAGCCGCATCACCGCGCGGAAAGTGAATGCGTCAAGCATAAACCAAGCTTCAGTCTTTTAAGGACAACTCATGAGGTTTATTATCATGTCACAAATCAGTAGTAGAGTACTGAAATAAAAGTGAACTGAGCTTTGACTGCGAATGTGAGATGTTAGATCGAGGACGTCGCCACCTCACGTTTACTTTTTAGCCTTTATTTCGGTCTGAATTTGCTTGTTAGCTAAATATTTAGCCATGAGCTGACACATTTATTTATAGATTTCTACATTCAGATGTACCTAGAATATTAACATTATTTTTTGAGGAAAAACATCGTAACATCCTTATGTTTTCACCCGCTTATCTGAGACTAGGTCACAGGAGTAGCATCCCCAGCAGAGAGGCTCAAACCGCCCTCTCCCCAGCAGCCTCCACCTGCTCCACACGCAGGGTGCCCAGGCGGTGTCTGGCAAACGTGGGGATGTAATCCTTCACCATGTCGACCCACAGGCTTCCTGCTGGTAGGACATGATTCAAACGCTCTCCTGGGAAGTGTCCAAGGGACATCCTGACGTAACGCCTGAACCAGTTCAGCCGGCTCCTCTCAGTATGGAAGAGCAGCTCTACTCTGAACCTCTCCCAGATGTCCAAGCTCTTCACTCTTTCTCTACTGTTGGGCCCAGTCATCCAACGGTCTGGTCTGCCACCAGACACAACCCAAGCTCAGGCCTGCCCTCAGGGTGGGCACCCATCTGGGCTGGGCACGCTGGTTTGAAGCTCAAAACGGGTCTTGTGCTGCCCTCACGACACGTGACCATGTGAAGCTAGACAGCCAGCGAACAAAATAGACGAGATCTCCACACAAGGCTTGCTTTTCTTGATTTTACTGAAGATCTTTTAAGCCTTATCTCTCTCAAGGCTTCTCCTTGCTATTTCTTATTTGTAACTGAAACATACAGAGTGAAAATAAATCGCTAGCTAATACACATCTTAATAAGAACTTAAAGATTAGCCTAGCTTAACAGGTACATTACATTAGCATCACAGTTCACTCTCTATGTAAACACATATAAAGGTTATTTCTGAACACATTAATACTTACAAAGACGAACGTTTCCTAAAGGTACAAGCGTGTAGGGCACTTATAGCGTGTACATGAACTTATTCACTGTTTTAATACTGCCGAAGCACTTTTCACAGCGTTCGCGGAGAAAAAACGTCAAAGATAGGTGAATGATAAGAGCGCTCACTCGCTCCCATTTCCGCACGTACAATACAAAGATCGCTTGTGATAACGATGTCTCACTCTGAGCAAATTTCAAACCCACACATTTTAACTGTTTTTTTTAGCATGAATCACACATTTCTTAACTTTGAAATTATTTATCACCTTGCTTTCATAACTTAATCAGATTATGCAATAACTACTGACTTTTAACTAAAAGGCATAACAGGTCTTATATAGTAACATGTAGTATTTCATTTTCAAGGTGAAGACATTTGAAGAGGTTTGTGAGTGCGGTGTTGTTGCTGTTATTTTCCTTTTCATAATTATCTGTCAGAAGATTGTTGCATTGATCTGACACCACCCCTCCTGACACAGATGGCCTCCCTCTGGAAGTGAGTCCAATACAGATGTCACTTAACAAGGATTGCTCTCATTTCACACCAGCTTAAGGCAGAAAGTCAGCAGCGCTGCACCAGGGTGGTGATGCAGCGCAGCATCAAAGGGGCTTATCCTTTGAGAGTCAAGGCGGGTGTGATGCCGGCACTGAGGCATTTGCAGGAATAATCCAGCCCCCCCTCCTACTCTGAAACTGAAAGCATCCAATGTGTCCCACGAGCAGCGGAGGAAGAGCGTGGACTGGGTGTTTTTTTTTAATCATGAGGAGATAGAACCATCAGGAGCCAAGCCTTCTGCTAACAGGACCAGCTCCTGAAGAGGAGAACATTAATCCCCCCAACCCCACCACCAGATTCTCACTGAAATCTATACAGATGTACCGGGGCTGAGTTGCCGTGGCAACCTACTAATCCAGTGAAGTGCCGTTGTCACTGCATTCAGGAATGATTACGCCACACTGGGATTTGGACTGGCGGGGGCAACTTCAAGTGTTTAGAGTAAAACTACATCACTGGTTTGTGTCAGCTTCAACTTTTTGTTTGTGCCATCTATAATATTCATCTGTTTACTGGCATTCGTCCTTTTTGGCACCATTTATTGAGTTCACACGCATCTAAACAATAGAAGAGTGGGTTAAAAGCCTCATCAAGACATATGCAAAGGCCTTTGTGACACATTCAACATATCTGAGAGCGTGAGAGCGCTATGGTAGCTTCATAGCATATTCATGAAGTCTGATTCAATCCACATGTCAGCTACCATGCTGGTAATGTGATTCAACTTCCTGACGCTGCAACGTGAGACTGTGTCGGTTCTTACTGCAGCTTTCAGACACTCGTCTGTTTAAAAGCTATTATTATTCCAACCACTGTAGATCGAATTTGCATGAACAGCTATGAAATTTAGGAGATGGGAGCCACTTTAACATGGCAGCAATACACTTATAGCTGTCTTTCTACAGTCGTGAAGGATGGAAACTTTATTTCTCCAAACTGAGGTCATTCAGGAAGCTGGATTTCAGCAAACACACATTTGCTGAAAGTTTCTGATTACTCCAAAGTTATCTTTTGGTAAAAATGAAAAAGAAAGAAAGAATTTGATGGTTTTTGTTATGTAATTATCTCTGTTCAGAAATATAGCTGGTGCAGGATTTTCATTAGGGATGCACCGATCAGGTTTCTTGTTGCCGATCACCGATACAATATCAAAGAATGCTGATCACCAATACCGATATCAAAGAATGCTGATCACCGATACCGATATCAACGAATGTTGATCACCGATACCGATCACCGATACCGATCATGTGGATTGGCCAGAAATTTTCTACAACATTATAATGAGTGCTACAAACTACATAATCTGGGAATAAAGGAAATGTAACCTAATCTAAAATGGTCTGTATTAGGGTTGTCACGGTGTGAAAATTTAACCTCACGGTTATTGTGACCAAAATTACCACGGTTTTCGGTATTATCGCGGTATTTTTTTTAAACATGCTACATTTTCACACAACTAAATAAACCCTGTATGTCAGGAAATATTGTCCTCAGTTTGTGTCTAAATTTTGCCTAAAATGTGTTATTTTGTAATTATGTTGTTTATTTGTTTACATTTTTCCCCTTTAGTCTTTAAAATACCAATATTTGCCCATAACTTCTTATTTTATGTCTGTTTGTTGTCATCATTTAAAAATATTAGATCAGATGATACTCAGTACTCAAGTAGCCTTCTAATCAGATACTTTTTTACCCTTACTTGAGTAATAAACCCTATATCAGGAAAATATTGTCCTCGGTTTGTGTTCTTCCAGTGAGCTTTGCAGATGTGGGAAAATGTCATCAGGCAGTAATCGTTGTTAAATTCATAATTATTCTCGGAGAGAGACCAACTCTTATCTGCCCCTGGGAGCCCGTAATGCATAGCGTCATTTCAACATGGCGGTGTCCGCGACACGGTTTATATGCAGGTAGCGGCGCTGCGGCTGCTTTATATAGCGACTCGTTGCATTCTCCCTCAACCCAAATCCTCGGATCACGCATTTTAGCTAAAACGCTAACGTTAGCTTGCCTTGCGTTGACTGTAGAGTTGTGGGTGATGGTCACGCAGATGTGTCATGAGATTTGAAGCGTTGCTGCCTTTCACAGACACTTTTTCTGCACGTGCTGCAAACAGGATAGCTGTCTTCTATCAACTGTCCCTCAGTATTCTTCAGATATCCAAAAGATGCCCGTACTTCCCACTTTGTCTTCTCTGAAGGATAATAAATGTCCTCCTGAGCACTGCCGTCTCCTCCTTTGGTCATTATTTCAGCTTTAGCTTCAAGAAAGTTTTGGTTGTAAACAGCAAAGCGCACATGTGCCACCGGTCCTGCAACTTCAGCAGATGATACGGTGGCTGGTAAGGGTCACCGCGCCTACACCGTAGCCACGGTAACCCACCGAGATAATATAGTTTTTTAAAAAACAAGACGGTTATTATTATTGTCAACTTTTTTTTTTTACCGGGGTTTACCGCTACACTGGTTACCGTGACAACCCTACCTGATTGGTCTGCTTTGATCTATTTTGAAAACTCCGATCAAAACCGATAGGGGCGCTATCGGCCGATTACGATCAAATGCCGATCCATCGGTGCATCCCTAATTTTCATATGCACTTAAACTAATTCAACTCAGTGAGATTAAACACAGTTGAAGTGTTATTCCAGAGAGGTTTGAGGAGGGAAACAAAAACAAAGCCTGTCACCTGCAGCACTTCTTCCGCGTCCTTCAGCTTGACAGGCGTGGTTTGGGGCACAGGGGGACATTTGGATGGCTTCTTTCTGGCCCGCTCAATCTGTGCATTGGTGAAGTAGTTGACAGCAGCAAACTCAATGAGGGCAGAGAAGACAAAGGCGAAGCAGACGGCAATGAACCAGTCCATCGCAGTCGCGTACGAGACCTTAGGAAGAGAGTGGCGGGCGCTGATGCTGAGTGTCGTCATGGTCAGGACAGTCGTGATGCCTTATATGAAGAGGGAGACAACAAGAGATATAGAAACTTATCAACCACACGAGTCTCAAGCAAAGGGAAATGCCTCTAACCGCTGTGTTTTCTAGTAGTCAACTGCCATCTTACTAATGAAGAAAAATATCAAAGATTAAAGGTGCATTATGTAAGAATTAGGTTAGAATGAAATTCTGTGGTAAAACCTGGGTGCTCCAGTCCATTTTATAAACAGCCTTTCCCATCCTCACTGCAGTTTTCTGAGTTTCACGACTGTTACACAAGTTACCAAAGTTACATATCAGCACCAGAAAATTCTAGATGACGAGCAAAGACGAGTCATACACAGGAAGTTGATGAGTAGATCTGGTTGATTTATGGTAGGGAGCACTTACTACACTTATAGCAGTTTGTCTCCAGCATTACTGGAAGTGTGGTTGTTTGCTGTCTTGCTGTTAGCTTGCTGTTATAGTGCTGAACAACTCATTAAAGTAAGGAAAATGCCACGATTGACTCTTTATTCACTTCGCACATATATTTCACTCTAATATCCAGTTTTTGGTAAATGAAATTAGCTTGAGATATTTTTAACAGCCTACTCTTTGCTTCTAATTCATTGTTAGCATTGTTAGCTCAATGTTAGCCTCTAGCCTTGCTTCACCCAACACTGGAGTAAAAAAAACTATGCTGTTGCTTCTTAGGGGTACAAGAAATAACTTCTGGGTCGCTCCTGTTTACTGGCTTCGGTTCTTCAAACAACTCAGTAGTTCTCTGTGCCGAATTACAAATCCCAACACTGTAGCATTAGCTTGGCACAGACTCACAGATTGTAAACAGCAACTACATCCCTCTTAGTTTTTCTGAAAGAAGAAAAACTGACAACCTCCAGCCAGCTGAGAAAGAAATCTGTTTCAATGTAACCTTCCCTCCAACATGATTCAGACATTAGACTGTTTTGTGATTATTTCATTGTAAAATCCTTAGAGTTTTGCTACTTTAAAAGTTACTATTTCAAAATTTCAAGTGTTTTTTGTCTTTCGCCAGCAGAAGCTGCAGCTTCCTTTCAAACGAGCATGTATTCCAAAACAGCACATAAAAAATGGATAAAAAGAAACAATAACTGTTCAATAACCCATGCATGTAATGTTGCTTCATCTGCATATTTCATTAACTGACTGCCGGGGGATAATGAACCATGTATATTGCTCTATGCAGCGTGAGACACACACAGAAAGGAGTATAAATAGTAACTATTGTTGAATTACCACACTGTTTTTGGTGAGTCTCACAGGGAAACAGTGGCTTGTTACATAGCTGGTGAGAAGTAATATTAGAGGTTTTCTTTTAAGAGCAAATCTAAACAACCAAACGTTTGAAATCTGGAGAAACTAGCAGCTCAGGTCTGTGTGAGTCAACCAGCTTTAACAGTTCTGACTTATCTAGGTGTGATGTTTATTATCTGACATCTACTGTTAAGTGTTTTGGAGTCCCTGAGATGCTATTCTTTATCAACACACAAAACACACCTCTTGTATCCGTAACCGATAATCGTCCACAAAAGACAAAAATCTTTTATTCTCTTTAGAAATTATTTTAATTGGAATATATTGCTGAGTGGAAATAAACGAAGAAATTAAAACTAAATCTTACTTATACTTATTAAATTATTTTTGTGGGCCACAAGCTTGTTCAACTTATTGATTTCTCCTTCTGGATTCAGAGGAAACTAAAGTTCCTCCAGATAAGTCTCACAGAAAACAGTAACAGGACGAACAGTAGGAAGTAATCAGACTTCTTCTGATGCAGTGGCGTAGCCAGAAACTCATTTGTTGGGGGCCTAAGAAAAAATGTGTGGGCCCAATAAAAGTAATTGAAAACAGGTATATTTTGCTTATATATATTTCTATATATGTATATATATGTGTATGTGTGTGTGTGTGTGTGTGTGTGTGGAACATCATGGATTTAACAAATAAATCAAGAAAAGATTCCCATCTGAGCATCATATCATTATCATATTAGAACACTGGGACTGTGGGACAGCATTCTGCACATGTCACGTCTGAAGTTCAGAGTGCGTCTGTCACAGGTCAGACGCACTCCAGCGGAGCCACGGTCCACGGGTGCACATGTGAGCACAGGTGGGCGTGAGTAATTTAACAACATTGGTGTAAATAGCGCCAATAACGAGACGCAGTGACTGGAGCAGCTGTGGAGCTGTGCCGCACACACACACACACACACACACACACACACACACACACACACACACACACACACACACACACACACACTGATTCAATCAGAGCGCACGCTGCGCAAACTCCGGCGCTGCGCTGCTCCATCAGACTGAAGGCAGAGATTAGCATTGCCTCCTCTGTGCTAAAAACTTTTAAGAGGTTTCATAACAACATTTTTCATTCAAGGTCAAACGAATATATTAGCTTCTATTTTGGGATCACGGGTGAAAGTCCGCTCCGGCCACGGCCTCGTCATGAACCTCAATGTACCCCATGTTACTCCAGGAGCATTTGCTATTCCTGTTTGCGTGGCAGCGGATCGCGGGTTCAGCCAGAGCATAGAACAGCAATGAGGCTGTCTGAGGCAAAAGTGACCCTCATGGCTGTAGCTTTTCCAGCTTTTCCCTATAGAGACATTTGAATACGCACAAGCAGGGGTCTCATTTATAAAACATTTAGTAGAACTAAAACCGTACTTAAGCTCAGCAAAAAAAAATGTTCTTATGTCAAGTAGGTTTGTGATCTATAAAACATGGAGTACACACAGCTTCATGCAATTTCCCCTTTATAAATCACAATCTATCTACAAAGGTTCTCCGGTGTTTCTGGATCACATCCCGCCCTCAACACGCCCACTAGTAAGCCATAAATGCTCAATGCAAAGGGCCTTGTGGATCTCATGCATATACACAAGCCGGCTTGTTGCAGCATTCCACCATTAACGATGGCGACCGCAAATCAAGGAAGCGCAATTTCACCGAGGCAGAAGTTGAGGCACCTGTGGGTGAGGTGGAAAAATGAAAGGAAGTGTTTTGCAAAACAAATGAGAGAAAATCCATGGAGCGGCACAGCGTTGCTGAAGCCGTCAATGCTGTGAGTTCTTCAGAGAGATGCCATTTGAGTAGGTGGGCCCCCTGGTTATAAGTGGGTGGGCCCCGTGTCACTGAAGGAGATTCAGATCAGACACAGAGCTGCGTGTGTTAACGGGACGGTATGACTTTATTTGCCAAATTCAGGAAGGGCCAAAGTGCCTGACGGCTGCAGACCGGCTGCAGAGCCAGAGACTAGGTTAACGCATGCTCCGTCTCCAGTAGAAACAGGAATCTGCAGCAGCATCAGACGTAAATCGGGGATCTCCAGCTCTGCAGCTGTAGCTTTCTCGTCGACCCGGCCGAGAAAGGTTTATGACTGGTCGCAGATTGTCCTTTTCTTTCCTTGCTCCAGGAAGAACCGTTTGGAGCACAAATGGTTTCTTTGTTGTTGTCCTTCCGGCTCTTGGAGAGTACAGATGCTTTTTCCCTCCTCCCCTCCCTATCTTATCCCCAAGGCTCTTTGTCTGTCTTTGGGTGTACGGAGCTTCTATATTTTTCTGGAAACTGGAAATTATTAAAAATGCACCTGGTCAGCTGGTCGCTCAACGCGATTGACATAATTTTCTCAACGATGAGAACGGGAGAAGGGACTCCTGGATGCCCCTCTGGGACAGAGCCAGCAGGGCACATCATGGACTCCTGGAAACAGTGAAACCTGATCTACCTCTCTCAACTGTCTGTAGAGGATTCTGAAGACGTCTGGATATTCGTGGTGTTGGTCTCAGGTTTCCTGCTCTTTGGCCTGAGCGGTTACCTGGTTTACTGGAAAATTAACGAGCTGTCGAGGAATATTGGCTCACTCCCGGAGCTCTGGGATGGATTATACCGTGCTGTGAATGCACAAACTCATATAATTGTCGAGATGAGTCGTAAGCTTGGAACTTTGGCTGAGATTCATGCGTTGGCACAAAAGATAGATGCGATCAAGGAGCGAGTGGACGAATCAGCACGGATTGGGATAGATTAATTACGCCATTATTGGATTTTGTGAGATTGAGGACCAACAGAACTTTAAGACAGAGAAGAAATTATCTCTTCTTATCTGAATCCCCAAAACAAGTTATTTTCTGAATCTGGTGCCCTTGAGCCTGTGAGGATGAAATGAAACCCCCCCCCCCCCCCCCCCCCCGCCCGCCCCCAGAAGAAATGTGGAATGCTGCCATCACCATGGCAACTCTGCCTCCCTATCCCAGCCTGGGCAGGACTGCGAGCTGTGAAGGCCGCTGAATCGTTCGAGGAGTCACTGTGCTCTGTAAACCCAACGGCCTTCCATCCCTTTCCAGACTGAGGTGACGAGCGCTGCTTATCGTGGCTGCATGCACTGATGTGAGGAGAGTCCCAAACCCCACCACCCCACCTAGTGGACACTTAAGTTGTGTAATGTCTGAGGTCTGTTGCATTTCTGTCTGAGGTGTTTTTTTGCATAGCAAAGCTGCCCTCCCTGTGGAGAGTAACTCTGAAGTGCCTTTTTTTCCCTCCACCTGAACCAATCCTCATGTAAACCCTCTGATCTCTATTAAGGTAGCACGACTCGGGTTACGAATGACCACAGTCACCAATTCTTGTCATGTGTCTATGCCTATGTATGAATGTCTGATCTCTGAATTGTGTGTACTGAAACTCTAATTTCCCTCTGGGATTATAAAGTATCTTTGAATTTGAATCTTCAAGAAAGTTCTACAGAATGTAGCAAAGGGTCCTCAGAAATGTCGCTAGGCGCTTTTGTGAAAAAAGTCGTTGAGGGGGGTTGAAAAGTCTGTTAAGAACAGCGACAAAGCCACTGAGTGGGCAACGCTGCCTCGCGCTCTGCCGCTAAGCTACAGAGAGCAAACGCTACGGGCTATGCCGGAGCGTGAACGCGCATGACGTCATCACGCAGTACGCTGCCTCTGGGAGGCACTGGGGAAGCAGGCTGTTCGACCCATACATGCTCTTCTTCTGTGATTTTGCAGGAACACAGAGGCAATCACAGTAAAAAGAGAACGTATGAGGAAGACATTTCCTTTTAGTCCTTTTTACGTGTCCTAAACTCTGTTTATCGTTTCACATCATCAACCTCTTCAACTCAATAAAACTAAAGGAAGGTTAAACACCGAAGGTTGTACCACCACAATGAAACAATCCAAGTCTGTATCTGAACTTGTCCTTGACTTTATTAACCAACAGCAATGAGATGATTTGAAGAAAATCCCGTTTAGTGTTGGATAGGGAACCATTTGTGCCACAGAGCCCTTGTGTAAAATGAACGCTCTTCATCCATGCGCAGACGTGACCGCCATGTCAGTCAGAAGCTGCTGGCTGACATTGACAGGTGAGCTGCAACTAAAGGGCAAAGATGGAGGAGACATTAACCTCTGAAGTGTTAAGAATGAACTCAAATGCAGAGTATTTCTGATGGAAAATAGAAACATTTAACATAGCGCAATATATTTAGCGCTGGAATAAGAGATTAGATGTCTAAAGCCCCCTTCAGACAGGCCATGAAAAACGGAAATGTTCCGGAATCTGTCCGTAAGACCTTTCTGTCTGAATACAAACATCCGGATAACGTGTTCCGGAATTTATCCGGACGAAGCCCCTAGTAACAGGTCCGGACTTGTTACGGACAGGGTGGCTGCTTCAGACTGGTGAGGTAAAGTTCCGGACAAGAGGGAGGGGGAGGGGGAGGAGGAGGGGACCGGGGGACGCTGTGCGCACCTATATAACTCGCTGCTGTAGCATGCGGCGAACCACGGCAGCTCGCCTCCTACGGTACCGTCTAGACGCGCGACGGAGCGCTTCACACCGCTTCAGTGATTCCTTTAACCATTGAGCTTCATCATCCAGGTCTCTTATGCGTCTTCGTGTGCGCAGAATTATGCTTAAGCGCCTCGTGATTTTTATCTTGAGAGGCGCTATAGAAATGATATTTTCTTCTTCTTCTTCTTAACATAAGTCCGATTCCCCCCTCCCACCCCACCCCCCGCCGCCGTCAGACATCTGGAACTTTTCCCTGCTGTGTGAACGCAGCCGAAAGGACAAGTTCCGGTACAAAAGTGGTGTGTCTGAAAACACAGTTCTGGTTAAAAACCGGATTGAATTGTCCGCAAATGTTCCAGAATGTCTGTCTGAAAAGGGCTTAAGAGTGCAAGTTGTTCAAACCAACAGTTAAACTAAGTAAAGTTTTCATATTTTTTTCAGCAAGTGTGTACTAAAATGAGCCTTTACAGGGCGAATGAAAAGTATCTCAGCCCCCTATGATCCTTATCCCCGTCTGCAGCTTTAGCCTCTCAGACCGGCTGCCCTGAAGTCTCACAAAGTCGCCTATCTCGCGAGAAGCAGTAACGCTTTACAGCAATCCATGTTGTCTGAAGAGACGAGCTACACCTGGCTAGCATTTACTGTAAAGGTGTTCATCACCGTGGAGCCTCAGAAAAGACAAAGAAAACGTTTATCTGATGGATATCTCGTCTCGTCCTCGAATTCTCACACACCGTCAAATCCTGAGTACGCTGCGACTGACTGCCGCTGAGCCACGCTGGCAGCCCCAGTCCAGTCGGCTAGCTGCTCAGAGCTGTTAGAGTAACTGTGATAGCCAGGGCTCAGACTTCCGCGTTTGGCAACTCCGGTCCTCGAGGGCCAGCATGTTTTGTTTTTCTCCTTGCTACAAAACCTGATTTTAATAAACAGCTGATTAACAGGCTTGTGTGAGTTTGGTGAGCTGCTGGGTGGTGTGCTGAAACAGGGAAACAAATAAAACATGCTAGAAGGCAACCCTCGAGGCCTGGAGTTGCCCTGTTGTAGATCAGGAACACAGGTAATTTGTTTGATTAAGTGATGAACCGCACCTGTAGTCTAAAGAAGACTGAGGCATTTCAGCAGTTAAAAGTGGTAAAAGGACAAATGCACAGTGACGGGAGAGTTCGACAGTCTGTTAAGATAAAACTGCACAGTGTGCCTTTAATTTACTAAACCTTGCATTTCTACAGAACAGTCTGCAGAATAAAGGCTCAGATGTTTAATAAGCTGAACTAAATACAATGTTTAGCTAACGAATCACTCGTGCAATCTGGTCAATGCTAGTCACTAGTTCTGTACAGCAACGTTATTCAACCAAGAACATAAAAAACCCACTCAACACTGGTTTGACGTTCTGAATGTATTATTGGTATAACCACTCTTCAGGGTTATTATTTTATGTATTTTGTTTAGATGTGGTTTCGTTTTCCACCTCTGTTTGTCTTCTTGACAAACTTTCTTCCCTCTCAGGGTAGTTCGCCGAGGCTGAGTCACAAGAACAATAATCCAAACATGACCACTCTGTCTTCTCCTACACCATCCTAGGCAACCACTCAGACTCTAAGCCCAGAGAACAACACAAAGCTGCTGCCTCAGACACTCGGTTGAAGCTACAGTAGCTGTGCTGCTGTGACGCTTCTGTCATGTTTTCGAGCAGGAAAGAGAAGCCAATGCAGCTGGAGTCTTGTCAATGCTGTGCTAAATTAAAATGCTTTTCAATGGAGGGTCACCTGGTATCTAAGGTATAGATGATACAGCATATGACACAAACCAGCCTGGCCCAATGTGAAAAGGTAACAGTCCCAATAATGGATAAAAAAAAAAACCTTAGATGGAACAACTAGTCATTGGTCAAAACTGTTAACGAGTCTCATCACTGTAAACGAGTGTCGTCCCTCTCTTCTTTTCAGAATTTGGATATTCAGCAACATTTAAGGGGTTTCCAACATAAAAGCCCTGTTTAAGGTGAAAGGTCAAACGTTCTCCTTCAAGATGTTCTGCAGAATTCATGTTTCTATCAGTTACAGCAAGTCGTCCAGGTGCTGAAGCAGCAGCGCATTCCCAGACCATCACACTGCCACCACCATGTCTGACTGCTGCTATGGTGTTTTTCTCTGGATGTCTCTTGCTTACTGCTGAATCATGACCTCTGACCTTAACCAACTGAAGCCTGCAATGCTTTAGATGATCTCCTGGGTTTTTTTTAGGACGGGCCATGATGCGTTACGTTTTTAGATGTTTTAGCCTTCTTCATTTTGTTAGTAATCAGGTCTGGGTGATGCTGGTTGATCTGAACTCAGCTTTAAAACCGATCTAGTTAATCACAGTTACTTTGTTATTTGACTAGGGAACAGTTACTTTTGCACACAGGGCCGGGTACTTGTTTTTATTACTTGATGCATAAAAGCATACTTACATTGTTTTGATCTGATACTGACATTTGTTTGTTGATCTGAAACATTTAAGTGTGACAATAAAACCAAAACAACTATATATCCATGAGGGAGCAAATACTTTTACATTCATAATAATAGATAATACTCAGCAATATTTATTAAATGACAGGAAAAAACATTTTAATCATCAACTGGGATCTGTTTAAATTTCTCTTGGCTTAAGGAAGCATTTTAGAAACTGACCTTTTGACTGGAGTCTAGATTTAGTAGATCTTTTAGTCTACGGAAAACAAAAAGTGCCTACGTTTGGGAAAACAAGGAACAAAAACTTATATTAAACATTAACTGTCAGATTATGTAACCTTTCAATAAATAAGGCATTTATTCATTAAAAGAGCAGCGTATTGTGCAAATAAATAAATAAAAAAACACAGGAGCTGAATATATACAAATCTAAACTCTTGGCTGCAGATTACAGCTTTGCCACTAGATGTCAGAAAACCTACATACTGTACCTTTAACCCACTCTGTTAAAATTAAGAATAATTTAGCAAATGACTTTATTGACGTATGAGTGTGCATGCTTGTGCAAACTGAGCTGTAATAAATAAAAACCTCAACTTACTGGCAGAATTTAAACATTTTTAAATAGTTTTATTCTAGAGTCTAAACAATGTTATTAAAATGTTAAAAGGCAAAATGGTTCATTTAAATA
>NC_091741.1:28697330-28712330 GCF_043380555.1 Nothobranchius furzeri | reverse complement strand
AAAAGTACCAGAACCGCCCACACAGCGCATGTGCCAACCCAGCTCTGCATGTATTTCTGTGTCAACACACATGGGTTTCTTTTATTTTTACACTTTGCTCCACACACACGACGAGGATTGTCAAGAAAGAAAGTTTTCCATGAGGTGGAGTGTCTAATGCTAACGGTTAGCTTCCACTAGCTGAGATCCGCTGTTTACTGGATGCTAACCCAACAACAGCCTTCCCCGTCATGAGCCAAGATGGATGAGTCCATAAATGTGTGATGTTTTCTGACCCGAGTGTTTCCTTGTCTACTTTCTATCAGCAGCTAATGCAGGAAATAAGGGTAGGAGACTATTTTCACATTCAGCCTGCATGTCAAACTCAGTGATGATCATTTTTCAAACATAACAACTAAATCAAACTTCACTTACAGCTTCCAAACTTGAGGGGACATGCATGTCCATCCATGGGGAAGTCCACAAGCTTCATGGGACACTCAGCACTGATGGTCAGCCTGATAAAAAAATAAAAAATAAAACACATTTAGGAGGCCTCTTGACTTCACATAATCTAGAAATAAGTGAATATAATCTAATGAGATGTAGGTTATTTCCTTAAAGATGTGAATGATCTGAAATACTCACTTTGCTGTTAGTTATCAATACAGCACAGCCTAAACAGCAACACTATCAGAGGGCTTGTGTAACGTTGGCGTCTGCACAGCCTTCAGACAGATTTCTGCTGTTTACACTAAAAGCCTGACTTCCTCTTCTCACTAAATCCTCTCTATTGCTTTAAAACAAACAAATCTGCCATCGCCTCTACCCCAGCACGAGCTGGGAAATCTAAATTAGGTGACGAGTTGGTGGCTGTGCTCGGATGCAGCTTAAGCTCGTACCTCATGGTGTAAAGGATGGTGCCGTTCTTCATGATCCGGAAGAGTTTGTTAGGAGCGGTCATGTTGTGAGCAACAGACCTTTTGCCGTTCCTGAAAAAAGTGTCTGGAGTCCAGACTTTAGTCACCATCAGGTTGTTTAGCCTCAGAATCTCTATTGGGCCTTCGTACAGCAACCTCCGGTCCACCCACGTCTGGCGAAAGAACACGTCCATCGTGTATTCCTGAATGAGTGACGAGTGATCAAACAAACAAGTGGTTAGTAGAATTTGCTTTTATCCTCAATATGTGGTGGCTCAGGTATTTTTTATAGGATTCTGTAGAAAAGTTGTGAATGAATAATAATAACTAATTCAGTACTCAACTGAAATGAGCGCACCTTTTTTAGAATGCAAGATTTAAATTCAGATTCCAAAGAACAATTTCCAAAATTCCCACAGGGCTGAGTTTCATAGAAGACTTGTTTAACTGTGAAGCATTAAATCAGGGTTAAAGAACAAGTCACCTCCAAATCAACTGTTTTATATCAGGTAAGGTAATTATGTACTAAGATTACACCAGAAAGCTGGTTAACGTGTGATCTATTAAATAAAGTAAGTTGCGTTTGCTGGTTTGCTTTTAAGCAGTCTATTTATTTACAGGCGAGGTGTCATTGGACTCCTCGAGTCCTGATTTTGTGCCTTCTGTGTTTACGTACACTGTGAAGACGTAGTTCTCTGGTTTGTTTACTATGACCCAAGCCTCGTACGTAGCAGTCTTGAGTCCTCGTCTTTGGCTAGGAAGGACTTCTGCCTTCAAGACGCAAAACTCAGAGTCTATGTCGTGATATTTTACTTTCTGTACGTGGCCACAGACAACATAGTTGTATGCATCTAACCATTTGTATGCCCGTAGCTTCTCACGTGTGTACTTACTGGGCCTCTCCACTAAAAACGTATATATATCGGGCCACAGGATATCTGGCCACGCACCTACATCTTCCACCCATTCCATAATGCCACAGGGATCTGGGGGTCTGTTGCCATTCGTTAAAGTGAGTTTAATAATATAACATTCAAGATTTGCCGGTGATAACCCCGCAGCGTAGCTTGATAAAGCCTGAAACAGCGCCATTCTCTGTTGCCAAGCTGCGCGCGCATTCTCGCTGACGTCATATTGTTTACAAACAGTAAAAGGGTCTATATATACCCTGCCTGTGTCTCACTGTGTTGTCGGTCCATTGATGTTATCAGCGTTTTTGTCCCCCTCTAGGTTCTCAGGTTCTTCGTGTCTTTTGGATTTTGCTTACCCTCCGTAGTAAAAGGAATTTTTTTCTTGCAACCTCTCCTGCCTCGAGTCGTTCTGGGTTTCTGCATTTTGGGTCCGACCTCCTCTTGCCGCATCGTGACAATATTACTCAAAAATACAGAACTGCAGCATTTTATTAGCAAAAATATACAGTGTTGTGATTTATTTATGAAAAAGACAGCGTTTGTCATGTTTCCATGAATGATGGTAAACAATGGGAGAATTTTCTTGTTTACAGTATAATAATGATATTCTACACGCCATTTACAAGCTGTCAGGTAAACATACAGTGAGCAGTAATATAACAACTTAGAGGTAGCGCGTCTCTTCTGGTAAACAGCCTGTGACGTAGTAGTCGGTCTGTGCATGTCCTCAAAGTATCACATATCGACGAGTAGTTGGAACACCTGCAGAAAACACCTGGAGACATGGTCATTGCCACGTGAGTGAAGGGCCCGATCTCAATACCCGCGGACGTCAGAAAAGTGCACTTGGAGAAAGTTCGCTGTAAGGCTTCGAGTGCGTAGTACACAAGTGTGGAAGTAATTGCAGAATTGAGACAGGGAGCATTACGTCATCAATCAATGGTCGCTGTGACACTTTTTTCAAAAACCTTTATTAACAACTTTTAAACAAACAGCCCAACAGTTATTTGAAACAAATTTACATTTATTGCTGCTTTGTCAAAAGGTTTTAGAGCATAAACTAATCGTCCTAAAAATAACTAAATTCATTAGAAAATACATATTTTCAGAAAAGGAACTTGAGCCTTTTCTCCTGCAGCAACAACTTGTGGGTAATAGCCTTGCCCAAGGTCCGCATCACTTCGGACTTGGGTGAAGTGCAAGCTAACGGTGCCATGGGGGCGTGGTCAGAGCCGGATTAAGCAAAGGCAAAGTAGGCACGTGCCTAGGACCTGATTGGCTGGATGGGGCCCAGACAGAAGAACAAAATTAAAAATAAATAAATTAAAAATTTAATGTACAAATGTCCTATGATAGAATTTGTAGATAGGACTCCTATCTACAATTTATTTCAATATTTATTAACTAAAAATGGTGACGTTTATCTTAACCATTGACCGTTTCATTGGCTACATCACGTTAAGGCGCCACCCAATTAAGGATGTCAGAGAAGCGGTCAGAGTCAGAGCGGGACACAACAAAGCTAGCAAGTGTTTTTGAGTGGGCTAACTTTCACGATGCTTTCGGGTGCGTCAAAACGTAAATAAAAAAAAAAAAAGAAGAGGAACAAAAGAATAGACAAAGGGGGGCTTTACAGAAGTTTCTGTCGGGCTATTCGGGCAGCCGTCCGACAGCTGTGAACCTGCTCGAGTCAGCAGAGCGAGAGGCCGGGCCCAAGCCAGACCCGGAGGAGACACGACCCGAAGACGCGGTGGAAGATGCGACGGGAAATGCGGCGGAAGACGCTGTAGCGCCAACGCCGTCAACATCAACGCCTTACTAGCAATAGAAAAAGTCCTTGGATTTATCAAAAACATTTACAGTCTCAGAAGGACATGATGCAGAGCCGAGAGACGTTGGAAGTCAACTCAGAAAATCACAGGCTGCACTTTAGAAAACTGATAAGATCTCTGAATAAGACGATCAAAATTTCCAGGGCCACTTACTTTGCTCAGCTGATTGCCGTAAACAAAAATAACTTAAGTTCTGTTTGACACCATAAACCAGATTGTTTCACCTCACGCCCCTTTTATGCTAGTTTACTCAAGGTCTGACTGTGACAACTTTCTAGCATTCTTTGAGAATAAAATCAGAAATCCAGCTACCGTCCTCCCAGTCGTGGTCTGTACAGTATTTACTCCTGTAGATTTCCAGGACATTTGCCTCGTTCAGAAACACATGAAAACAACCTCATGCCGTGCTGATTTCATTCCTGCTACCTTGTTCATCAGGATGTTTGACCAAATTGGCCCATGCATTATAAATCTTATTAATTTATCCCTGCAATTTGGCTTTGTACAATCTGTTTTCTAACATGCAGTTATTGAACTGGTGGGAGTATCTGCGGTAAGACGTTTCCTGTTTTCAGTGTTGCACTACGTGTAGCTGTTTGGTGTTTGGGGCTTGCTAAAACTGATTTCTCTGTACTAGGATATCCCTGAGTTATTGTAGCACATAAGCACGCTAAAACACACATTTTCTGTTGTTCCACCTAGCTTTTAGGGAACCATTTGAGTTTGCACGCAGTTTATTTGGTGTTGAACAGTTTGCTTAGCCTCAGCACGGCTATGGCTACTTCTGTCTCTGCTTCTCCGTCTCCTATCTCTTGCTCTCTGTGTCAGATGTTTAGTTACTCCTCTGCCTCCTTTAGTGATAATGGTACGTGTAATAAATGTAGCATTTTTGTAGCTTTGGAGGCGAGGGCGTCGGAATTGGAGGCCCGGCTCCACACTGTTGAAAAGCCTGTAGATAGCCGTAGCTACTTAGCTAGCATTGGGCTAACTAGCACAGAATCACCCCGTAGCGGTCCTCCAGCAGAACCTGAGCAGCCGGGACCTCAGGCCGGCTGGGTGACGGTACGCAGGAAGCATAGAACTCAGGCTGTGGACCACCACCAACCCGTCCACATTAAATCTTACCTGAAACTGCTGGCTAAGGATAAGATAAATACAGTAAGATTGCTATTCACGCTGGCGGTAACGACACCCGGTTACGCCAATCAGAGGTCACTAAAATTAATGTTGCTTTGGTGTGTAAGTTTGCCAAAACAATGTCGGACTCCATAATTTTCTCTGGCCCCCTGCCTGATCGGACCAGTGACGACATGTTTAGCCGCATGCTGTCCTTCAACCGCTGGCTGTCTAGGTGGTGTCCTGAAAACAACGTGGGCTACATTGATAATTGGAAAACTTTTTGGGGAAAACCTGGTCTGATGCGGGGAGACGGCATCCATCCCTCTTTGGATGGGGCAGCTCTTCTTTCTAGGAACATGGCCAGTTTTATTAGTCCTCCATGACAACCCAGGGTCCAGACCAGGAAGCAGAGTCGTAGTTTAACCCACCCCTCTGCAGCTTCTGTACTGTTACCCACCCACTACCCCATAGAGACAGTGTCCTGCCCACGGCCAAAATCACACAGATTAAATATCAGGCTTAATAAAGCAAATCATAGAAATCTCATAAATATTAGAACAAATTCAACTGAGCAGAAAACTAGAAAAATTAAATGTGGGTTGTTGAACATTAGATCCATTTTTTCTAAGACTTTGTTAGTTAATGACGATTTGTGATAATCAGATCTCCTTGCTCTCTCTCACAGAATCCTGGCTGCAGCAAGAGGACTATGTTAGCTTAAACGAGTTGACTCCATCTAATTATTTAAATCATCATATTGCTCGAAGTACAGGGTGAGGAGGAGGAGTGGCAACCATTTTTCATTCGGACTTATTAATCAGTCCCTTACAGATTAATAGTTACAGTTCGTTTGAACATCTTATTCTTAGTTTTCCTAATCCAGATTGCAAAACTGTAAAACCACTCTTGTTTGTAGTTTTATATCGTCCACCAGGCCCTTACTCTGAGTTTTTGGATCAGATCTCTGATTTTTTATCTGATTTGGTGCTAAATACTGATAAGGTCATTATAGTGGGGGATTTTAACATTCATGTGGACATTGGAAATGATAGCCTCAGTGTAGCCTTTAGTAATATCTTAGACTCAATTGGTTTTACTCAAAGAATACATAGCTCCACCCACTCCTGCCATCATACATTGGACCTTGTGCTGACTTATGGCATAGAGTGTGAGGAAATAACAATCTTTCCACATAATCCAGTCCTCTCGGACCACTTTCTGATAACCTTTGAGTTTTTTATAACTGAGTTCTCGAGACATGAAAGTATCTCTATCTGACAACGCAGTTGCATCTATTAAATCAACTGTTCCATCTTTACTGTCCTCAGCATCTCAGAGGCATGTAGCAGAGGGCAATATTTTCAGTTCTAGCCTCTCACAAGTTGATGCCTTAGTTCATCATGTTAATTCCTCTTTACGTGTGGCATTAGATGATGTTGCCCCTTTAAAAAAGAAGGTAATAAGGGACAGGAAGTTGGCTCCCTGGTTTAATTCTCATTTACGAGCCTTAAAACAAAACTCTAGGAAATTGGAGAGAACATGGCGCTCTACGTACCATGAGGAGGCCTACCTATCCTGGAAAAATAGTCTTGTGCTTTATAAAAATAAGCTTCGACAAACTAGAACTGCTTATTTCTAAGCATTAATTGAGGAGAATAAGCATAATCCTACATTTCTTTTCAGTTCAGTTGCTAAACTTACACAGAATCATAGCTCTGAGCCATCTATTCCCTTAGCCCTCAGCAGCAATGACTTCATGGGATTTTTTACAAGTAAAATTAATTCTATTAGAAACAAAATCTTTAGCATCCTCCCTAATGTGATTTATTCTCCCTCAGTAAGTGAGGCAGCATCAGAGGTGACTGTAGAACCTCATCTGTGCTTGAACCGTTTTGATCCAGTTGAGCTTTCAGAGTTATCAAAAATATTAGCTTCATCTAAACCTTCAACTTGCATTTTGTATCCAATCCCAACCAAATTATTTAAAGATGCATTTACTTTGGTTACTGCCCCCATTCTAGATATAATCAATCTATCCTTAGTAAATGGATATGTACCACAAGATTTTAAAGTTGCTGTAATCAAACCTTCACTTAAGAAGCCTTCTCTGGATCCAGATGACCCAATTATAGACCAATATCTAACCTTCCATTTTTATCCAAAGTCCTGGAGAAAATAGTGGCCATCCAAGTATGTGAACATTTAAACACTAATGCTCTGTTTGAGGAATTTCAGTCTGGTTTTAGAGAGTATCACAGCACTGAAACTGCATTAGTGAGAGTCACAATGATATTCTCATGGCCTCAGATAAGAATCTTGTGTCTGTTCTAGTCTTGTTAGATCTCAGTGCTGCCTTTGACACAGTTGATCACAATATTCTTTTAGAAAGTCTTGAACATGTTGTAGGGATCAAAGAAACAGTGTTAGGCTGGTTTAAATCCTACCTGTCTGACAGATTTCATTTTGTAAATGTACATGACAAATCGTCTTCATACTCCAGGGTTACTTGTGGAGTACCACAGGGTTCAGTGCTTGGACCAATTCTTTTTACTAAATATATGCTCCCAATTGGTAAAATCATTAGACAGCATGGGATAAACTTCCACTGTTATGCTGACGATACTCAGTTATATTCATCCATTAACCCTGATGAACCTAATCGGTTGGGTAGATTACAGGCTTGTCTTGAGGACATAAAAAATTGGATGACTCTAAACTTTTTGCTTTTAAATCAAGACAAGATGGAAGTTCTCATCTTTGGACCAGAAATCCAGAAAAGGAAATTGCTTAGCCAGTCGCCTGACCTGAATGGCATTACATTAATCTCCGAGAACAAAGTAACATGACGCGTAGAAACATTTGATCACACACAAAGTTTATGTGGAGCAGAAGCGGTCGGGCCACGGCAGGTGAAATGTTCCTAGCCTACATGAAGTGAAACAGTTTAATTGTAACATTAATATGTTTCTGGACACGCTGGTCTGGTTGGTTAGACCAGTGTTTGAAGGGGAAAACACACACACACACACACACACACACACACACACACACACGCACCAATTAAAATAATGCTGATAGCGTGGACTAGAAGACAGGTGATGGGTTACGTGTTTAAATGATGATCAGGCTGCTGTAAAATGTAATCTCCATCCACATCCAGACACAATTATCCTCTATTCTTTCTCTAGTTGCTCTGCTCTTGTCTGGGCTGACGTAGCTGACGGTGCGCGCGGCGCGCCTAACTAGCGGCTGACGCACATTTTACGCATTTGGAGAGATGGGCTGGATGCTTTGTTTTACTGGAAGATGGTCCACTTAACGCACGGGTGTAGACTACATATTAATGACAAATGAATGAAAATTAAATTGTGAGTTTTTACTTCATATTTTATAAATAAAAATGACGGGGAAAACATTTATGACGTCTTTTTAAACGAAATTTTCTAGCGCGACCTGCCTGCTTCACGTAAGTCACTGCTTATTAAGGTCCGTCCAGAATTACCGTGGGAAACGGGTAATAATAGCTTTTTGATGGGAACAGGTTGCCGACCCCTGGTATAAGATCTGAGCTGGTAAAACAAAAATCCTCATCAGCAGGCTTTTTTGAAAGTGGGGGGGACACAGTTGCCAATCACAAATTTTGCCGGGGACATGTCCCCGGTGTCCCCGGTTAAAATGACGCCTATGCTCCATCTAAATAAGATAGGTTATCCAGAGTTATCTCTGTAGTTATGCTGCTATAGGCTTAGACTGCTGGAGGATACACTGACCACTTTCCACACTCTACTACTTTCTTCTACAATCTGCTCTTTAACTGTATTATTTCCTGCTATTTCAGCTGTTAACTTTATTTCTCTAAGTGTTTTTCTCCCCAGAAGAAGCTACAACGATGTTCTGCTGAGCTGTGGTGGCCTCATGGAGGGGGCCATCGTCTAGCACACTGCTGCTAACCACTTAAACATTCTCCCTCTCCTGATAATAACTTTTTGCTTTCCTTGACGTTGGATGTGCTACTACTAGTTTACCCGTTTAATTATAGATTCACTAGGATAAATACAATAAAGTTTATCTCTCACCAAATAGGATATTTACTAAGAAATCACAATGTAACCATGGACACATTGCGTGGTGTGTGTGTGTGTGTGTGTGTGTGTGTGTGCGTGCGTGCGTGCGTGCGTGCGTGTGTGTGTGTGTGTGTGTGTGTGTGTGTGTGTGTGTGTGTGTGTGCGTGCGTGCGTGTGTGTGTGTGTGTGTGTGTGTGTGTCTGCTCTGTCTTCTCCATCCCCAGTGAGTCGTGGAGGATGGCTGCTTATACTGAGCCAGGATTCTCTGGAGGTTTCTTCCTGTTAAAAGGGAGTTTTCCTCTCCACAGTCGCTGCATGCTTGCTTAGTATGAGGATTGCTGTATAGTCACCGACACTAGTCAGTGACTTGATGCAACCTGCTGGGTTCCTTATATAGGAAACTTTTTACTGATTGGCTTAACAAACTGACCTGTATTGGGATGTTTATTATGTGAAGTGCCTTGAGACGACTCTTGTCGTGATTTGGCGCTATATAAATGAACTTGAATTGAATTGAATTGAATATTTACTAAGAAATCACAATATAACCATAGACACATTACTTGGTATATATGTTGTGTGTGTGTGTGTGTGTGTGTGTGTGTGTGTGTGTGTTTGTGTGTGTGTCTGTGTGTGTGTGCTATCTCTTCTCCATCCCCAGTGAGTCGTGGTGGATGGCTGCTTATACTGAACCTCTGGAGGTTTCTTCCTGTTAAAAGGGTTAGGGGCTCGACACACGGGAGGCGACAAACGACCGCGATCAGCAAAATGTGTCGCTGTCGCTTTTATTACCTGACACACGGGAGGCGACCCTCGGCAGCGGCAAAACCGTTTACGCGTTCTGTTCCATGGCGAAATTGAAACTTCCGTTGTTTTGTTTGGCTGTGTCAGGTTGGAGGGAATTAAGGTTTCTCTCTGTGTAACTCGTTTTCTTTTTTTTTTTTTTCAATTCATGGATTTAGATTGTGTGGGCCAACCAGTCCAGGAACTATGTTGTTCAATTTTTTTTTGTATTAATGTTATTTTAGTTAAAAGGGGCAGATAACATACGTTTTTCTACTTTCTGTCCCCTTTTTCATTTTGGCTTGTAGTATTTTTTTTCTGTATTTTTATTTTAATGTCAATAAATGAAAAATGAAAAAAAAAAAGGTTATTTAAGCGGTTCAGAGTTAATAAAGCGGTAGATATGATGTTTCACAAGGTGCTGCTAGAGTTATGTGAAATCTTACTTCTGATTTTACTATAAAACATAATAATAATCTCCTCCATGTTTGCTCGGAGATGTGCGGAGCATCCTGTCCGCTCATTGGTCAGTGAATGAAACCTCCGTTGATTGGTCCTCGTCCAAGCGACAGCGATGAAAAGTTGAAAATATTTCAAATTTCTTGGATCGCGTCACTGGGTCGCCTGTGCACGACACGTGCACGAGTGCAAAATTTCACATTCACGTTTTTCACGTTTCGCTTGGTAGGAGGGAGACCCGCGATTATCGCTTTGTCGCGCTTGTCTCATTGAAAATGAATGGAGGAGAGGCGATGTCGCCTCCCGAGTGTCGAGCCCATCAGGGTTAGGGTTAGGGTTGTGGTACTCCACAAGTAACCCTGGAGTTTTTATCTCCACTGTCGCTAAATGCTTGCTTAGTATGAGGATTAAATTAAGTCACTGATGCTAGTCAGTGACTTGATGCAATTTGCTGGGTTCCTTATATAGGAAACTTTTTTCTGGTTTTCTGGTAAACTTGAATTGAACTGAATTGAATTGAATTGAACCTATCCCTAAACAAGTTTGGACTCATCTCAGCCTAAAAATTACAGACCCATTTCTAAATTACTCTTTATCTCTAAAATAGTGGAAAAGGTTGTGGCAGACCAGCTGATTATTTTTCTGGAACTACACAACAGTTTTGACAAATTCCAGTCTGGTTTTCGCAAAAAGCATTCAACAGAAACAGCTTTGCTTAACGTTTCCAGTGACATTATGATGGCTGCAGACAACGAGGAATTCACATTGTTTATTGTTAGATCTTTCTGCAGCTTTTGACACTGTTGATCACAACACCTTAATTAACAGACTTGGCGACTCGGTGGGGATCTCTGGAACTGTTCTAGACTGGTTTAGATCGTACCTTTTTAACAGAAGTTACAGTATCTGTATAAACCAAATCATGTCAGATTCTACTGATCTGTTCTGTGGGGTACCCCAAGGCTCTGTTTTGGGTCCATTGTTGTTTCTACTGTACATACACCCTCTTGGACAGATACTTGATTCTTTTCATAATGTCTCTTATCACCTATATGCAGACGATATTCAGCTGTACTGTTCCTTTGATTAATTCTGAGCTCTACAAACTGTCTGAATTACTAGAGTGTCTATCAGCGATCACCAGCTCACTAGGAGATAACTTCCTGCAGTTAAACTCTGAAAAGACTGAATGTCTGATCATTGCCCCTGAGAGCATGGTTCCCCTGATTAGTCTAAAACTTGGTCATTTATCCTCTGCCATCAAGACAAACCTAAGGAATTTGGGTGTTGTTTTTGACCAATCAATGTCTCTTGAAGGCCACTCAGAAACGTTGGTCTGAAACTGTTTTTATCACTTAAGAAATATCTCCAAACTGCAAAGTTTGGTGTCAGAATCCATCCATTGCCTTTACACGCTAATCCTCGCAGGGTCACGGGGGACTGGTGCCTATCTCCAGCTGTCTCTGGGAATGCAGGCGGGGTACACCGTGGACAGGTTGCCAGTCCATCACAGGGAAACACAGAGACACACAGGACAAACAACTAAGCACACACACACACACACACACACACACACACCTAAGGACAATTTAGAGAGCCCAGTGAACCTAACAGTCATGTTTTTGGACTGTGGGAGGAAGCCAGAGCCCCTAGAGAGAACACACGCATGCACAGGGAGAACATGCAAACACCATGCAGAAAGACCCCAGATCGGGATTTGAACCCAGGACCTTCTTGCTGCAAGCCAAAAGCACTGACCACTGCACCACTGTGCAGCCTTGGTGTAAAACCATGAACATGAAATGGTTATCCATGCCTTTATCTCCTCCCGTCTAGATTACTGTAACACACTCTTCACGTTTTAACAAAAAAGCACTTGACCGCCTTCAGCTGGTCCAGAACTCTGCAGCGAGGCTCCTAACTGGAGCAAACAGAAGAGCACACATCACTCCTATTCTACCCGTTAACTTTAAAGTTCATTTTAGAATCCTGATTATAACTTTCAATGCTCTTCATGGTCAAGCTCCTCCCTATATTACTGAACTGTTAAAGCCTTATGCTCCAACCCGAGCCCTCAGGCCCACCCACAAAAACCTTCTAGAAGTTCCTAAGAACAGATATAAAAGTCACGGTGATCACTCCTTCCATACTGCTGCAGCCCGACTCTGGAATGATCTTCCTTTATCCTTACGCAGCGTTGACTCCTTTAAAAAACAGCCAGACCCTTTTACTTAAAGATTTTTTTTACCTAAACCTTTTATTATTTTATTTTTAACTCAGATTTGTAGTCTTTCATCTGTTTATGAAATTTAAACTTTATAACTTATTTTTCTGATGTTAAGTTCTGTTTTGAGATCATTACGATTTTATGACTTAATGTTTTATTTTGTTTTGATTTATGCAAAGCACTTTGTGTTTCTGTCTGTGATAAAGGCTACGTAAATAACATTCACTCACTTACTTACTTACTATACTCTGTTGGTAGCTAACAGAAAGGCTAGCAGTTTGCTTTTCCAGTTTGTCGACAAACCATCAAAAAAGGTAAATGGCCTGTATTTGATAAAATGCCGTCTAGAGTCCCGGAAGCCCCCAAGGTACTTTACAACCTAACCAGTCATTCATCCATTCACAATCTAACACTGGTGGTGATCAGCTACATTGTAGCCACAGCTGCCCTGGGGCGCACTGACAGAGGTGAGTCTGCCGAGCATTGGCGCCGCCGGTCCCTCCGAACACCACCAGTAGGCAAGGTGGGTTAAGTGTCTTGCTCAAGGACACAATGACAGAAACAGATTGAGTGGGGCTTGAACCTGCAACCTTCTGATTATCGAGCGAGCACTTAACTCCGTTGCCACATCACACGAAGAAGAAAAAGTACGTTGCTTGTTTTGACTGTCATGGCGAAGCCTGGCCATCAGAGAAAGAGAGTAATGTCTTTGGGGGCAAAGCAAAGAGCTAAAACAAAAGTGATTGATTTGGTTTGTTTCTGAACTGCCAGTATTCATACAGTCATGAAAACATGCTAAATAAAATACCTTGTCTGACGACATCATCATCTGCAGAGGGTCCAGCAAGGTTGTTTATGAGAGCCTAATTCTGTTTTCAACCAGTAGTGGGAAAGTGTGAAAAGTGTTTAACAACTCCAGTTTCAGACAGTTCCTACCGATGTTTCTGCAGGAAGTGCACCGGGCTGAGGAGGACGTGACAGCTGGCTGAAGCTGACGCTATCTGTGTTTACCAATCACCACAGAACTCTAACGCAATGTAAACATTTATTCAATAAACTGCAATGAAACTTCACCCTTTAATGTCTACACCAACAGCCTCCCTCGTCTCGTCTCGTCTTCTTTCGCCTATCCGGGTCTGGGTTGTGGGGGCAGCATCTCAACTGGGGAGTTCCAGACTGTCCCCTCACTGGTCACCTCCACTAGCTCCTCCGGTAGGACCGCAAGGTGTTCCCGGGCTAGTTAGGAGATGTACTTTCTCCAACGTGTCCTGGGTTGACCAGCGGCCTCCTGCTGGCAGGACATGCCTGAAACACCTCCCTGGGGAGTCAACCAGAAGGCATTCTCATGCCAGCCGCTTCACACTTGGCTGCAAACCTCCCCAGCAAGAGCTGTAGGTCAGAGCCTGATGAAGCTAGGAGGACCCCATTATCCGCATAAAGCAGAGATGAGATTCTCCTGCCACCAAACTCCAAACACCACGGCTGCACCTAGAAATCCTGTCCATAAACGTTATGAACAGGACCGGTGACAAAGGACATCCCTGGCGGAGCCCAACCCTCACCGGGAACAGGTCTGACTTACTGCCGGCTTTGTGGACCAAACTCACGCTCCTCTGGTACAGGGACTAAATGGCCCTTAGCAAAAGACTATCCACCCCATGTTCCTGGAGCGTCCCCCACAGGGTGTCTCTGGGACACGGTCATAAGCCTTCTCCAAATCCACAAAACACATGTGGATTGGTTGGACAAACTCCCATGACCCCGCCATCATCCTAGCAAGGGTAAAGACTCGGTCCACAGTTCCACGGCCAGGACGAGAACCGCATTGCTCCTCCTCTATATGAGGCTCAACCATCGACCGGACGCGCCTCTCCAGTACCCTGGAGCAGACCTTTCCCCGGAGGCTGAGGAGTGTCATCCGTCCCAGGGGCTCCGCCACTGCATAGTTGTTTGACTGCCTCAGCGACTTCTGCCCCAGAGATTGGACAGTCCATCCCCAGGTCTCCCATCTCTGGTTTCTCCTCAGAATGCGCATAGGTGGGATTGAGGAGCTCCTCAAAGTAATCCTTCCACCACCATACTATAGCCCTAGTTGACATCAACAGACCCCCATCCCCACTGTAAACAGTGGGAGAAAGTTGCTACCTTCCTCCCCTGAGGCACCGGATGGTTTGCCAGAACCTTTTTGGAGCTGACCGATAGTCTTTCTCCATGGTCTCACCAAACTCCTCCTACGCCCAAGATTTTGCCTCGGCAACTGCCACTGCTGCACCTCACTTGGCCCTCCGGTACCTGTCTGCTGCCTCTGGAGACCCACAGACCAGCCACGTCCTGTAGGCCTCCACCTTCAGCTTGACAGCTCCCCTAACCTCTGGTGTCCACTGGGGTTGCATCAACTAGTCGACTAGTCGGCTTCACTGCTCTGGAGTGACTTTTTATGACTTTCATAGACTAGTCGCTGTCACGTGATAGTGACCGACAAGATGCAGTCCTCGGAAAAGACAGCAGGTGACGAGCCCCTGCGCGTTGGGAGGTGACGCGCTGTGCCAGAGCATCCGCGGTAAAACGGACATTTAACCAAATTGTGACGTTTACCCTCTTGCAATTTAACCTTCCCCTCACCCCCATCCTAACCTTAACCAGCTAGCGCATGCAAAGCTCTGATTGTTGATGCTCTCCAGACATCTGCGTCCTGAGCACGGCCAC